>NW_004444101.1:1715083-1751758 GCF_000243295.1 Trichechus manatus latirostris | reverse complement strand
TTGTTGATTTTGTGTTTGCTGAGTCTTTATATTTTTCTAGTTTTTTATTTTGACTTGTAGCATTGTTAGTTTCCTTTGTGGTTACCTTAATATTTACCACTATTTTTCTAAGTTTATACCAGTCTTTTGTTTCTTTATATCGCCTTGACTTCCTCTCCATATGAAGAATCTATGTCTACATTTTTTAAGGCCCTCTTTTTTGTTTTAATGTTGTCATCTTTTTGACATCAGTTTCGCTATTTTCAGTGTTTTAGCTTTGATTTACTTTTGTGACTTCCTTATCTGGCTTGATATCTGTTTGCTGTGTCCTGTGTTCTGTTTCGGGTTGTTATCTAAAGTTACTGATTTTCTAACCAGAGGACTCCCTTTAGTATTTCTTATAATTTTGGTTTGGTTTTTGGAAATTCCCTAAACTTCTATTTATCTGGAAATGCGCTAATTTCACCCTTGTATTTGAGAGGCAGTTTTGGTGGATATATAATTCTTGGCTGGCAGTTTTTTTCCTTCAAGGCTTTATATTTGTCATCCCATTGTCTTTTTGCCTGCATGGTTTCTGCTGAGCAGTCCAAGCTTATTCTTATTGACTCTCCTTTGTAAATGGCTTTTGTTTATCCCTAGTTGCTCTTAAAATTCTCTCTTTATCTTTGGTTTTGTCAACTTTGATTATAACATGTCTTGGTGACTTTCTTTTGGGATCTACCTTCTGTGGGGTTTGATGAGCATCTTGGAAAGATACCTTGTCTTCTTTCATGATATCAGGGAAGTTTTCTGCCAACAAATCTTCAACAATTCTCTCTGTATTTTCTGTTACCCTCCCCTGTTCTGGTACTCCAGTCACTCGTAGGTTATTCCTCTTGGTTAGTTCTTAGAATGTCTTCATTTTTTAAATCCTTTTGTCTGATTTTTCCTCAAATAAGTTGGTGTCAAGTGCTTTATCTTCAGTCTCACTAATTCTGACTTCCATTGCCTCCATTCTGCTCCTGTGACTTTCTGTTGAGTTGTCTGATTCTGAAATTTTATTGTTAATCTTTTGGATTTCTGATTGCTGTCTCTCTGTGGATTCTTGCAGCCTGTTAAATTTGTCATTATGCTTTTCTCTAATCTTCTTAATTTCCTCTATTGCGTGTTCTGCATTTTGCTTCATTTCCTTCCTAATTTCTTGAAGAGTTCTGTATATTAATCTTTTGTATTCTGTCTCCAGTAATTCCAAGAAATTTTCCTCCTCTGGAAAATTTCTGGAGTCTATATTTTGGGAGCTTGCTGAAGCCATCATGGGTTGCCTCTTTTTGTGATTTGATATTGATTGTTGTCTCTGAGCCATCAGTAAATTATTATATTTATTTACTTTATGTTTGCTTACTGTGTCCTAGCTTCTTGATTTGTTTTGATATGCCCAAATAGGCTGCTTGTATGAGCTAGTGTGGTTATTGGCATCTTTGAAGCTCTAATGCCCTGTTACCAGGTGGTTAGATCTGTTACTAGGTATGTGAGCTCAGGAGTCTGCCCCCTCCTCCTGTATGTATTCAGCTCAGGTGCCCAGGTAGATAGCCACCAAGTGTGTGGTATAACCTCTCAGTTATAGTCCTAGATACACATGGGTGATTGGTGTAGGCACAGGCATCTGGCTGCAGTAGGGGTACACACTCTGAGCAAGGCAGGGGGCTGATGGCCACCCTCGAGTGTCCAGGAAGAAGGTATGTACCTGTTCCCTAGAGCGTGTAGGTGGATGGGTTTTGCAGCCAGACTATGAGCACCTAATGCTGTTGGCTGTAAGGACTGGGGGCACCTCTTATTCTTGGGTCCCTAGGTGGCATGGGTGGAGCCACCAGTCCTCAGGCCCCTGATGTGGGTAGATGAAGACCTGCTTAATGGGCAGAGCAGTGTCAGATGTCAAGAACCTGCCACTTCACAGCTGAAACAGTTGAAATTAGGGTTCTGGTATATACCCTGTTGTTCTGTGGTAATGAGGGCCTACGCTGTTGAGATGGGCCCACACAAGTCTATGCAGGGGGAAAGGCATTCAAAGTCCGTGGATCCCTTATGCCTGTGCCTAGGCATAGGAGCTGTGCCTACCCTGGGTTCCTGGCTTAGGTGAGCCGGCAGTTTATTTTTTCCCCTTTGTTAATTTGTTTACTCTCCAAGGCAGGGAAAATGGCTCTGGGCGTTTGACAGATCCTACTTCTGGCCCAGGGGACTTGGCAATTGCTGAAGCCAGTCTGGGACCCAGTCCAGAGCAGGGAGCAGGGAGGTAAATGGGAGAGAGGTTTTTCCCTAACGGGGTTGTTTTTGATCCGCGTGGTAGGCTGTACACAATTACTTACCTTTCTCTGGATTGAGGGCTGCTTCTTGCTGGTTCTGAGTGGCTGTGTAGACTCTTCAGGGGCTGGGTCTCTCCTGGTGTGGAAAACGCGCCTCCCGAGCATGGCTGCTTGCCTGCCTCACCACTCACCCACAAGCTGATCAGGCCTGAAGGGCTCAGGCTCTCTCAGGTCAGGTCTGGCAACTGCTCGCTGCTTCTGAACCATCTCTCCCTCCCCTTGTCACTCAGTCCGGTTGCTCGACTCTGCCTTTGATAGTCAGGGCTCCTAGATTGCCATATATAATTGAATCACTTGTTTTTTCAGTCTTTGTTGTAAGAGGGTCCACCAGAAGGGTCTGACGACTCCTCCATTCTGGCCCCACCTCCAAATGAAGTGTCTAATGGGGAATTTTAAGCTAGTTTATTGTAGAAGGTCAAATAGGCAGAAATAGCCGTATGCGAAGATGCCCAGTTGGCCAAGAGTGACTTCTTGACCATCAGGGTGGCAATGTATTGGGACCAGATGCTGAGGGCAGCTGTGCATCTATCCATGGAGCAACTTAGTGGTAGAATCCAGCTGGGATGCTTTAGATACGAAGGTGAAGATTAGCTGAGTGATTCCTCACTACCCTTCTCTGAACAGGATGTATGAATCCAGCAAGTGGAAGAAGCTCTTCTCTCAGGAGAAGTGGTGTTTAGACTCATGATCAAATGTGTGGTTTATATTGATGGTCTCAGGGTTGGAAGTTATTTCAAAAGCCAAATGACCTCACAGGGGAGACACTTTTGTTCTCAAAGTCTTTTTGTGTTTGCTCTTCAAGCACTAAAGTCAAATTTATAAAGAGAGTCAGCTATTCTAAATGATCAAGGCTGGCCAAAGTCCACCTTCACTTCCTCGGTCAAGTTTCTGGGAGCCAAAGACTGTTCTTTTAAATTCCACATCTGGTGCTTTTGCTGTATTTCTCAGCCTTCTCTTCCTTGGTTTTACAGGGCCACAAAGGAAACAGAGGCGACTCAATTGACGTAAGTTGCCCATGTCCCAAAGAAATCATTGCTTGCTAAGCCTTTTCTCTACTCTCCTTGAACGTATTCTTTTGTTTCCTTTTAAAGCAATGTGGCCTTGTCCAAAGCATCAGAGATAAATGCCGTAAGTACCTGATTTTCTGTTGTTTGTGACTAATTTATATTTTTACATTTGGAATTCTCACGTGGTAATCATACCTTTCATCCTTCTCATTTCTTTTATAGCTTGCTGCTATGGTAAGTTGATTTGAGTGGTTTGACTTTCTTCTGAGTAAAGAAAGACCCCTATTCTAGTAAGTAAAACGTGCCTTTGAAAACTCCCACTTTCCACAGGGCCCCTGGAGTGCCCCGTCTTCCCTACAGAACTGGCCTTCGCTTTAGACACCTCTGAGGGGGTCACCCAGGACACGTTTAACCAGATGAGAGATGTGCTCTTGAAGATCGTGGGCGAGTTGACCATTGCCGAGAGCAACTGCCCGCGGGGGGCCCGCGTGGCTGTGGTCACTTATAACAATGAGGTGACCACTGAGATCCGGTTTGCTGACTCCAAGAAGAAGTCCGTCCTCTTAGACAGGATCAAAAACCTTCAGGTGTCTCTGACATCCAAGCAACAGAATCTGGAAACAGCCATGTCCTTCGTGGCCAGAAACACGTTTAAGCGAGTGCGGAATGGATTCCTGATGAGGAAAGTGGCTGTTTTCTTCAGTGATAAACCCGCAAGAGCATCCCCAGAGCTTAGAGAGGCTGTGCTGAAGCTCTCGGATGCAGGAATTACGCCTTTGTTCCTTACGAGTCAGGAGGACCGGCAGCTTATCAGTGCTTTGCAGGTGTGTGCTCTGCGGGCTCTGCTGGCTCTGCTGGCCCCTCTCTCTCTCCTTGTTAGGCTCTGAGAAGGTTCTCATGCCCATCCACTCTCTCCTTAGTGGATTCATGTCCCATAGATCCTGAAAGGTCCAAGATAAATCTGGTCTGACTGAGACCTTCTATTGTCAGAGGTCCAGGACAGCCTAGTGACTCTGGCATTAGATAGACATCCACAAGCCTGTGCCTTATTCCCACCAGGTCCCTCCTTCCATGGTGACAGTTCTCACCAATCAGTGAGGCTTTATGTCCTCATCTACCCAATCAAGATGTTAGCATTGGTTGATATGTTCTATCTACTAACAGAGGTGATAGTATGACTTGTTTGCTTTTTTCATGAGATCCTAGGAAATTTGGGTCAGTGCTAGCTCTCTTCCTTGGAGTGAGTGCACTTCCAGGATGACCCTAGGGGCCCCAGTACAGGTGTGTGACCCTATACTGAGCATGTACTTCTCAGGACAGGTTGATGACTTCTGTATCACTCCCACCTTCTGGATAAGGAGATTTTGTAGTTAGTGAGGGGCTCAAGTGAGAATGAGACACATCATACTCTAAAGTCTATGTGCTATTAATGCCCCACCCACTCTGCACCCACCAACCCTGAAGGAGCATCATCCAGGGCTGGCCCGGAGGCCCTTCGGTTTCTTAGTGAAGTCCCTGAAACCCCAGTGACCCCATCACCATCATCTGTACTACTCTTCAAACCTTTCTTCAGCCAGGCGGAAGTCTGAGGCTTGGCTTGGGGAGAGGCCAAGTGCCCCTTCCCATTGCTTAAAGAAAAAAACCATTTAATTACTACAACTAATTGATTAATATTTATTTGGTGCCAGTTCTGCTAGGCGTTGTTCAAGTCATGTGGATCATGAGTATGAAGGGAAAGAGCCCTGTGCTGGGGGTCAAGAGGCCTGGGTCTGGTTCTTATCCATTCACTCTCTAGCTTTGAGCCATTTAATAGAACACAGTTATGTCACCTCCCCATGTCTTAGATTTCTTATCTGTGAATGCTGAATTGGGTGAGATGATCCCTAAAGTCTTTCCTTCCAACTTGAATATTCTGTGGTGTTACCATTGTCTCTGTCAGCAACAGATAGCTGTGTCACTGCCTCCATGTTTATTCTGCCTGTGGGTCAATTAGAGCATAGACACCTGGGCTTGGGGAGCCAGTCTTAAACTTGGGCAGCCAGCCGTATGTCCTCCGAGGGCCAACCGGTGGGCATATTCCCTGGTGTGGGCTGAACGACCCAGAACGTGTAGTTTCCTTATGTCTGGGTTTCAGCAAGATTGGAAAGTCATCATTCAATGAATGATTGCAGTTGGGTGCCAGGCAAGACCCAATTTGTGATGGGTGGGACTTCTAGAGTCTCTTAGAAGGGAGTCCGTTACTTGACTTATCATTACATCACATTCTAAACCTGGGTGATGGGGAAGGATGGACCTAACTTTTGTTAGCTACAATTATTATTGCTAAAAATAATGATGCCATTTAAATCTCCACTATTTGCTAGAGGATATGCCAGACATTTTGCATACATAATCTAATTCACTTCTCCAAATAACCCCATTAGGAAGGTACCATTATTCCCATTTTACAGGTGAGGAAACTAAGCCCCAGAGAGGTTAAATAATTTTGTTTCAGGTCATGGAGAAAGTGTAGGAGAAGAACTTGAACTCCAGTTCATCTGATCAGAACAAAACCTATGTTTTTCTGTTATACTGAGTGCTCCCCATCAAGCCTCCCTCTCAAAAAAAAAAAAAAAAAAAAAAACCCAAAAAAAAAAAAAAAAAAAAACCCAGAAAGAAAGAAAAGAAATCCAAAGCAAAAACAAACTAAACCTAGAAGACACTGATGTATTGGGGAGCTTATTTGATGGCAAGGACTTTGATTTCTTCTTCAGCTGTACCTTTAAATAGTTGCTTACCACGTGCATGCCTACCAAGCGTTTCCTTTTGTGTAAACTAGATCAATAACACCACTGTGGGACATGCGCTTGTTCTACCTGCTCAGAGGGACCTCACCGACTTCCTGAAGAATGTCCTGACTTGTCATGTGTGCTTGGGTAAGGAGTTTCTCTGCCTAGTGCAATTGCAATAAAGTGATATCCATACACGGACTTTTGAGTAAATAATTATAATCTGTATGAAGAACTGGAGTTAGAAGAACTCAAATCAAGATTAACAAAGCCTTATATTTACCAGTGTAGATGCTATACAAGTAGTTTCTATATTTAAAATGGACCCCCCCAAATGGCTCCTCTCATTGATGGGGGACAGTTAGTTTTACAGGTAACAAAAAAGAAGGTGGACTTTGCTTGAATTTTTACCTTGGAGTCTGGAATTTAAATGTCTGGTTCTACTGGCTTTTCTAGAACACATTTCTTCAAAGTGTGGCAAAAAACTAATTTTTTTTATTGCCATAATACACTAACAATGATTTCAGTTTACAGTTTGTTTCATCTAGGAAGTATTAGGTGATGAAAACTGAAATCTGGCCGCAGTAATGGCTTTGTTGTTGTTAGTTGTTGTTAGGTGATCTTATGTGTAACATTGCTCAGTCCTGTGCCATCTTCATGATCACTGGTATGGTTGAGTCCATTGTTATGGCCATTGTGTCAGTCCATCTCATGGAGGGTTTCCATCGTTTTTGTTGGCCAAACATGATGTCTTTTTCTAGCGATTGGTCTTTCCTGATGAGGAAAAAGTAGTGTTCAAAGTAATTGAGCTGAAGTCTTGCCATCCTCACTTCTAAGGAGCATTCTGGTTGTGTTTCTTCTAAGACTGATGTGTTCCACAAGACATAAAAATCTTTCTATCGGAGCCCTGGTGGTGCAGTGGTTAAGAGCTATGATGAACTGTGGCTGCTCACCAAAAGGTTGGTGGTTCGAATCCACCAGCTGCTCCTTGGAAACCCTATGGGGCAGTTCTACCCTGTCGTAGGGTCGCTCTGAGTCGGAATCAACTTAACGGCAAAGAGTTTGGTTTTCTTTTCTTTGTTAATACTATGTGACAGTTTTGATGGCTTCAGACTCCCAGCAGACTGTTTTGCAGTAGTCCCCCATGGGATTCACAGAATAACAGGATCACCATGCTTCTTTCTAGACATCTGCAACATTGACCCATCCTGTGGATTTGGCAGCTGGAGGCCAGTGTTCAGGGACAGGAGGGCAGCTGGCACTGACGTAGATATCGACATGGCATTCATCTTAGACAGCTCTGAGTCAACCACACTGTTCCAGTTCAATGAGATGAAGAAGTACGTTGCATACCTGGTCAGACAGCTGGACGTGAGCCCAGACCCCAAGGCCTCCCAGCACCTTGCCAGAGTAGCGGTGGTGCAGCACAGGCCCTACGCCTCCATGGGGAATGCCAGCCTGCTGCCCGTGAAGGTGGAGTTCTCCCTGACTGACTATGGCTCCAAGGAGAAGCTGATGGAGTTCCTCAGCAGTCAAATGACCCAGCTGCAGGGAACCAGGGCCTTGGGCAGTGCCATTGAATACACCATAGAGAACGTCTTTGAAAGTGCACCAAACCCACGGGACCTGAAAATTGTGGTTCTAATGCTGACGGGGGAGGTGCAGAAGCAGCAGCTGGAGGAGGCCCAGCAAGTCATCCTGCAGGCCAAATGCAAGGGCTACTTTTTCGTGGTTCTGGGCATCGGCCGGAAGGTGAACGTCAAGGAGGTGTATGGCTTTGCCAGCGAGCCAAATGACGTCTTCTTCAAGCTTGTGGACAAGTCGACCGAGCTCAACGAGGAACCTTTGATGCGCTTTGCACGGCTGCTGCCTTCCTTCATCAGCAGTAAGTCCTAGGCAGGGCTTTATATGAGCCCACCCCTCGGGCCAGTGGGGATGGGGGGCACAGGCATGGAAAGGACAGCTAATTAATGTGTAGTGCTAACTTGCTTATTCATTCAACAAATATATAAGCACCTACTATGTGCCAGCCACTCTTTTAGGAGCCAGAGACAGCTGTGAACAACGGAGACACAAATCCCTGTCCTCATTCACTTGTTTTTTTCAGCCAAATTTGCCTGGGCACCTCCCAGCGATGAAGCGGTGTCCCATTACAATTACCATTACAATCCAGGTGGGCAGCTGGGTCACAAACACAGAAAGTGTGCAGAGTCTAGTGTGTGGCATGCTGTAAGAGATGGGTATCTGGTTGGTGGCAGTCAGGGAAGGTGTCAATAAGGACTTGCATTGCTCTGGGTTTAGCCATCAGCCCTTATGCTTGGATTGCTCCGGGCCATTGCCAATGCAGCGCTCCCTCGCCAGAATGCCCCTCACCTCTGCTCTAGTTGCAAATCCACTATTGTCTTTAAAACCCAGCTCCCTCCACCTCTGCTCACCGCAGATGCGCCCAGGTCCTAAGGCCTCCTCAGCATGAATCTAGATCCTGTATCACCATGAACTCAGCCTCTCTCACATGGCCTGGTGGGCAGTCAGTTATGGATCTGTGGTCCCAGCGGGCTCTTTGTGGAGGTGTTTAGTTCACCGTTTTATTCCCCAGATCCCATCAGAGGATACGGCCCGGAGTAGGCACAGGCTAACTATTGAACAAGTGAGGGGGATTTGTAAAGAATAAATATGTATGCTGAAAGTCTAAGGAGTGCTGGTGGCACAGTGGCTGAAGTGCTCGGCTTCTAACTGAAAGGTCAGAGGTTGGAACTCACCAGCTGCTCCGTGGGAGAAAGATGTGGCAATCTGCTTCTGTAAATATTACAGTCATGGAAACCCTATGGGGGCAGTTTTCCTCTGTCCTGTAGGGTCCCTATGAGTTGGAATTGACAGGAGTGGGTTTGGTTTGCTTTGATATACTGAAATTCTATTATTCAATAGAACATGGAAGCCTACTAAAACAGGGTTCACATTTGTGAAGGCCTATTCCCCAAAAGAATTAAGGGAAAATGTGAAGCGAAGATAAGTCAGCAAGTTTACCCACGGCCATTGTTCCTGTCCCAGAAGATTTAAAAAAAAAAGATTTAATAAAGATTTGTTAAAGAAAGCATTGGAAAAAATATTAAAATTAATTTGATTGTAATTTAATGTTCAAGAGCTCAATGTTTAAAATCACTTGATGTGTAAAATCACTAATTCAACAAATATTTGTGGGCCACCTTCTCAGTGACCTATTTAACTCATTAGTGGATTGATTTTAATTTGCACATGATTGAAATGAAGTTAAAATATTTTTTTCCCTGTTTCTTTCTAGGTGAAAATGCTTTTTACTTGTCCCCAGACATTAAGAAACAATGTGATTGGTTCCAAGGGGACCAGCCAACAAAGAATTCTGTGAAGTTTGGGCATAAACAAGTGTAAGTGATTATAATCATTGGCTCAAAAAGTCCAGGGCTAGAGGGGATGCAGAGGTCTTCCAGCTACCCCCTTTATGGGTCATTGAGGACACTGAGATCCAGAAAATGTGGTTTCTGAAAGGCCATGTGCATTATTAATCTCAAAGTATCTGGTGTTATGAGTTAGTTTTTGCTGCATAACAAATGACCCCAAACTTTGTGGCTTAAAACAACAACTTTTAACTTATTTTATAATTCTGTGGGTTAGTAATTTTTGGTTGGGCTCAGTGGGGCAGTTCTGGTCTCTGCTGGACTCACATGTTTGTTGCCAGCTGCTGATCAGCTGTGGATGGCTGGTCTAGAGTGGTGTTCGCTGAGATAGCTCCTCTCTGCTCCACATGGTCTCTCATTCTAGATAGTCTGGGTTTGTTTACAGGATGACTGGGCAGGGTTTCATGAGAGAAGGTGGAAGTGTGCAAGGCCTATAAAGGCCTAGGCTAGAATTGGCACATTGTTACTTCTGCGGCTTCCTACTGGTCAAAGCATCTCCCAAGGTCAGCCTAGATTCAAGGATAGGGAGCTAGACTTGATGGAAAGACTTATAATATCACCTTGTAAAGGGTACGGATACAGTGAGTGTGGATACTTGGAGGCATTTGTGCAACTGGTGTAACATATATGGTGTGCAAAGATTTGGAATGATTGGATACATTAAGCCAAAAATAGAGTCCAAACCTTCTTCAAGTTATTAATGCTGTAACAGTACAAGTGGTGATACCTCTGAGAGTGCTTCTGGTAGCTTCCTAGTCTCCTGGGAAGATGGATCAGAGAGCTGGTGGATGGGCTGGGACTGTGTTGCCCACAGTGATGCTGGCACCTGCCATCTGCTCAGTGACCTTGTTTTTGGCTCCAGTTTTGGTGCTAACTCCAGGAGCAGAGAGGAGGACAGTGCATGGCAGAGGGCTGGGCGGGGGACATGCCAGCAAGAGCTGAGCTCAAGCGAGGTGTTGGCAATGTGTGTCCCTCAACAGAATGCCATGGTGGGCCACACTTTGGCAGAAGCAGGGATCCCGATTTTCGTGCCCTCATGAGCTGTGGATTTAAATTATCCTTGAAAAATGAGTATCTGGCTTACTCTTGGCCAACCTGCAGGGTGGGGAAAGAGAGCCCATCCCTTCCTACTGCATACCTTTCTCTCTGTCACCCCAGAAGCCCGTCAGCTGTTGCCTTTGTCGTTGGAGAGAATGGTTTCCAGTATCAGCACACTAAGTGGAATCATTGCGAAGGCAGCTGTGGCTCTTATCTGGGCACCGCGATGCTAGTCCTTCTTGATGTAGGGTCGTAGGCTTTATTGTTCTAGCCTTTCGTTTGCCTTCTTATTTCCTTGGAAACCCTGGTGGCGTAGTGGTTAAGTGCTACAGCTACTAACCAAAAGGTTGGCAGTTCAAATCCACCAGGTGCTCCTTGGAAACGCTATGGGGCAGTTCTACTCTGTCCAATAGGGTCGCTATGAGTCAGGATCAACTTGAAGGCAATGGGTTTGTTTTGTTTTGTTTTTTTTTATTTATTTCCCTGGAACATTCCCTAATGTTGGCTCAAGCTTCTTATTTTTATGAAAACAGAATGAATGGAGTAACTTAGCTTTTGAAGTTTTATGATATCAATTTTGCAAACATACTGTATAGGACATGTAGCATGCTGTATCTGTAAGTGCATTGGTTAAGAATTTGGCTGCTAACCAAAAGGTTGGCAGTTCAAATCCACCAGCCACTTGTTGGAAACCTTATGGGGCAGTTCTACTCTGTCCTATAGGGTCACTATGAGTTGGAATCGACTTGATGGCAATGGATTTGGGTTTTTTTTTTTTTTTTTCCTTTTTATAATATAATAGGTTTCCATCTAAGAGCTACATATTAACGGTATGGGTCTGTGCTGCTGTGGCCATTTGATTTATGTTGGTACTGTCTTGAGAATTTCATAATAGGTTAGAAATTATTAAAAACAAAATGAAATAAAATAAAAACACAAATATTTAACACAAACAAAAAGTACACACACATCCAACAATACGTAAAACAGTGTGTGCTGGCTTTTTACTTTTCCAGCTCAACATGGCATTTTGTTGAGTGGATACTTTCTTATAATGAGAGTTGCTGTTAATGGTTCTTACTTAAATTTTGGTATATATATTTCAGATGGTTAATTTTTAAATTTAGAACCATTGTTCAGATACAGTTACTTATTATAGTCTTTTTTACTCTCTCCCTGTCTTTATTGCATAAATCAAAAATGAGATATCGGATGTATTTGTAATGTAATATAGGGTTTATTTTTCACGATTCTGTGCTTCTGCATGCTGTTCAGTGTCTCGTCTGTGGCACAGTCCTAAAAGGAATTGAGTGTGTATATTATACAATACGTAAAACATGAAAATACTTTATTCTGCATGTATTTTGCTAAAACAACAAATTTTGGCTAGTTTTTTGGCTTGTCTTAGTTTCAGATAAACCGGTTGCCCTAGAGTTGATTCCAACTCATGGCGACCCCGCGTGTGTCAGAGTAGAACTGTGCTCCATAGGGTTTTCAGTAGCTGATTTTTCAGAAATAGACTGCCAGGCCTTTCTTCCAAGGTGCCCGTGGGTGGACTTGAACCTCCAGCCTTTCAGTTAGCAGTCTAGTGCATTAACCTGCTGCATCGCTCAGGGACTCTCTGTGTTAGATAGTAGGCAAAAATCTGTACAGGTGGGTTTAATATTTAATTTGTTCCAACAGAAACATCCCAAATAATGTTACTTCAAGTCCTACAACCAAACCAGTGACCACAACAAGGCCAGTGACCACAGCGAAGCCAGTGACCACAGCGAAGCCAGTGACCACAGCGACGAGACCAGCAACTATCGTAAACCTGCCGCCTGCAAAGTCAGCCGCCGCAAAGCCCGACACCCCGAGGACTGCCACCGTACCACCAGTGGCAGCAAAGCCGGCGGCGGCGGGGAAGCCAGCAGCGGCGGGGAAGCCAGCGGCGGCGGGGAAGCCAGCGGCAGCAGCAAAGCCGGCGGCGGGGGGGAAGCCAGCGGCGGCGGGGAAGCCAGCGGCGGCGAAGCTGGCGGCGGCGGCGGCAAAGGCAGTGGCCCCGAAGCCAGTGGCCCCTAAACCTGTGGCTGCTGCAAAACTTCCAGCTGCAAAGCCTGAGGCCGCCAGGTCACAGGCGGCCAAAGCAGCCGCCAGCAAGCCGGCTCCCACAAAGCCCGGAGGTGAGCGAGCCCGGTGAGGGCTGTCAGGGCTTCTGTCCTCATTTTCAGCTTCAAGGGCGTGTCTCCAGAAGTCTGTGTATGTCCCGTTTCAGATACTGTTGAGTGGACTGTGACTCATACGACCCCGTGTGTATCAGAGTAGAACTGTGCTCTATAGGGCTGTCAATGGCCGAGTTTTTGGAAGTAGCCGCTCCACGGGAGAAAGCTCTGGCAGTCTGCTTCTGTAAAGATTACAGCCTTGGAAACCCTGTAGGACAGTTCTCCTCTGTTCTGCAGGGTCGCTGTGAGTCAGAATGGACTCGACAGCAGTGGTTTTTGGTATTGGCCATGAGGGAATTATGTTCCAGATTGAATCAGGTATGGGGAATAAACGACTCTGTTACCATCAAGTATTCTGACTCACAGCCACCTCCTAAGTGTCAGAGTAGAACTGTGCTCTGTAAGGTTTTCACAGCTGTGACCTTTTGAAAAGAGATCACCAGGGCTTTCTTCTGAGGTGTCTCTGGGTAGGTTTGAACCACCAACCTTTTGGTTAGTAGCTGAGTGCTTAACCGTTTACACCACTCAAGGACTCCTAGGTATGAGGGGTAGGTGGGTTTAATGAGGCCCAGAGTGTAGTACTTTATTTTTCTTTCCAAGAAGATACTAGAAGATTCTGTAGAGTGTCACAGACTGTTAAGAAAGGTGAAGGCAGTATGTTCTTGAGAAAGATGAGAATTGTCTGTTTTACAAACAGAGAGTGGGGATTCCTTTAAAAGAATTTTATGTCATTCCCTAAAATTTCATGACAGTGTATTTTAAACTACGGGGCTCATTTTGTATTGAACAATTAACTTTAGGTTAGCACACTAACCCTCATTTTGCAAGGCATCTTGCTAATAGGGGAGATTTTCAATTAAAATAAAATGGTGGCTGTGCACCTAATGGTGATTACTTAGGTTCCTAATAACTATGAATTTCACATTTGGTGGTTATTGTTAAATTGCAAGAAGCAATATTCCTGAGGAGCTGGAGTGAGAGATCAGTTCCCTATCTCGCCTAAATTTGGGAAGCAGCTGCCTACTGACCCCCTTTCAGGCTCCCTCGCTTGCTTTGTGTCACATTCAGAGTCTATTTTTTATCTACTCTGTACTTTGCTGGGATTTGTCCTGCAGTGAGGGCGTCCCGAGAAGTCCACGTCTCAGAGATCACGGAGAACAGTGCCAAGCTCCACTGGGACAGGCCCGAGCCCCCGAGTCCGTATTTCTACGACCTCACCATCACATCGGCCCAGGATCAGTCCCTGGTTCTGAAGCAGAACCTCACGGGCACGGACCGCGTCATTGGAGGCCTGCTCGCCGGGCAGACCTACCATGTCTCCGTGGTCTGCTACCTGAAGTCTCAGGTCAGAGCGACCTACCATGGCAGCTTCAGTACAAGTGAGTATGCAGGTCGGTGCCATGTTGTTCATGGAGTTGCCACAGGTTGGGGCTGACTTGATGGCAGCTAACAGTAACCCGGCTGGAAGTCTTCACTGCCCACCACCCTTTCCATGTTCCCTAAACGTTTCCATGTTTAGTGTACGGAAGACTCCACCAAGACTCGCTGACTCCTTGCGGAGGGGTTGGGGAAGTCTCCCACCCTGGGGTCTCCGGGGCATCCACAGCCACTGCAGAAAGGGCATTCCCCTTTCCCTGCCCTGGTCCCACCATGCTGACTCTGTCCTGTGTCATCTGCTGTCCCTGGGCTCTTCTGCCCCATTGGGGACCTGCTCTGGGGTTCTCTTCGAACTTGCCTTAATTGCTCCTCTTCTTTCTAAGTTTGTCTGGATCCCCACCCACCTTTCTTCTTGACCCCCACTAGGATGTGGACAGAAAGTTCATCTCTTCTCCGTGGGCCATGTTATTTAGATCAAGGAGAGAGAATTCCCACCACTCACCATGGAGTACACCCATTCAGATAATGAGTCCAAGAGACCCATCCAAACCCAGGGTTCTGTTTCCTTGCATGGCAGCACAAGAGCTTGTGTGGGAGATGAGAGGATTTGTTCAAGAGTTCAGGAATTTCCTCCGTTTGTGAACGGATGGACTCAAGGTGCAGCCTGCAAGCATAGGTAGTACACGGAGAGACGTCTCAGTGTCTGGCCTGAAACGCACTTGTCCTGAAAGGCAAACTTGCATCAATTGCTAAGGATTCTTAAGCTCCTCCATTTCTGATTTACTTATAGTTGCATATATTTTTCCTCTATAGAGAAAACTCAGCCACCACCTCCACAACCAGCAAGGTCAGCCATCAATCTGATGGTGAGCACCGAACCTTTGGTTGGTACTGAAACAGGTGAGTTGTGAAAATACTAAGTTTGTTAGTGGCACTAAGAGATGTATTCTTCCCCAAATTGTAAAGCCTCTGAAGTCTTGAGTCTAGGTCTTCTGACAGCTCTGGCTAAGTCTCAGACCAGGCATGACTTCTGCCCGGGAAGTTCCAAATTGTCTCTGTGTGGCCCAGCATGGTCTTATTCTGCACATTCCAAGTTGTAACAGCCACTTACCTTGCCTGTCACCAGGCTCTTAAGGGAAGCTGGATGGGAATTGCTTTTGGGGCTGCAGCCAGCAATTCATGTACCCATTAGTCATTTCCTGTATGCCTCATGTTAGGGCTGGAGTTGACTTGTGGTCTTCGATGCTGAAAAGAGTAGGGTATCATCCACCCAGTAATTTAATCTAATGAAAGATAGCTTAGAAGCATACAAAGCAATGCAGATTGTTGTTGGTGGTGTTGTTAGGTGCCATCGAGTCGATTCAGACTCACAGTGACCCTATGTACAACAGAACGAAACACTGCCCAGTCCTGCACCATCCTCATAATCGTCGTGATGCTTGAGCCCATTGTTATAGCCACTGTCAGTCCATCTCATCGAGGGTCTTCTTCTTTTTCATTGACCCTGTACTTTACCAAGCGTGATGTCCTTCTGCAGGGACTGATACCTCCTGATAACATGTCCAAAGTATGTGAGATGAAGTCTCACCATCCTTGCTCCTAAGGAGCATTTTGGCTGTACTTTTTCCAAGACAGATTTGTTTGTTCTTTGGCAGTCTATGGTATATTCAATATTCTTCACCAACACCAGATTGGAACTCCTGAAATAGAATTTTGGATGTGACCTATGGGTGTTCTGCTCTTAATTTCCTAAGCACACCTCCTGGTTCAACCCATTGTCCCACCACCTTGTGTGCCTAAGCCTTGGAGTGTTTGTACCCCTTTCATGTTAGATCAGTGAGAAGCGGGACGTGACTCAGGACTTAACCTGCTGTTAGTCCCTTTGTTCCTGGGCAGTGAAACTCTGCTGTTGAAGAGACACCGTAATCCCTCCTTCAGCCCAGCATGAGCTCAGATGTCTCACCCATAAGAAGCTGATCGTTCAAATGGTTGATACATTTTGTTTTAGAGTGTTCAGCAAAAGGTGTTGTTACTTATGTCAGTAATTGAAATTATGTGTGGATTTAGATATGCTCTTGTTTTATAGACTCCAAAGCAGCAAGTGTCCACTACTCCCGGGAGAGTCCATTATTTTCAGTGTATCGACCACAGTCAGAAGAAGGAAAGCCACTTCTTTACGATATTTGTTTCTGTCATTGATAATGACCAAAGGAGTTTATTGAGTGCCATAGCTGCTTTTGTGTTGTGCAAGATTTACAAGCAGATGCGCCTTTTCAAGGGAAGCCTTGGTGGAACGGAGGTTAAGTGCTCTGCTGCTAACCGAAAGGTCAACGGTTTGAACCCGCCAGCCGCTCTGAGGGAGAAAGATGTGGCGGTCGGCTTCTGTAGAGATGAGAGCGTTGGAAACCCCATGGGGCAGTTCTCCTCTGTCCTGTAGGGTCACTGTGAGTTGGAATTGACTCGACAGCAGTTGGTTTGGTTTTTGGTTTGTTGCCTTTTCAGGAAGGATTGCGTTGTCGGAAGCAAGAGCTCATGGGTTTGTTTAGCACATGGTTTCTGAGGTCAGCATGTACGTGGTCCTTATTTTACTCTTTGCTGTAAGTTTTAAATGACACTGCTTTCTATATCTTACCCTTTCTGTAGAGCCTGCACCCTAGTTCATCTCTGTTGAAATAAACTTAGATGGTGCTAGTATTGTCTGGCTCCACGTCCCCCATCTCTTTGAGGCCGCTGGAGAGTGGTGGCCACTTGATCCTTTGAGTTGTTCCTAAAGGAAACGTTCTCTACTGCTGGTGTGCCTTACCTGATGGACTTTCCTTTGACAGTAGAGAGTAATAGAAGTGTCCACATGTCTGTTTAACAACATCGACAGCAAAAACCAAACCCATTGCCCTTGAGTCGATTCTGATTCATAGCAACCCCATTGGACAGAGTAGAACTGCCCCACTGGGTTTCCAAGGCTGTAATCTTTATGAAAGCAGGCTGCCACATCTTTCCCCCAAGGGGCAGCTGGTGAGTTCAAGCCACTGACCTTTTGGTTAGCAGCCAAGTGCCTAACCACTGTGCCACTAGGCCTCCTTTATGTCTATTTGTCCATGTATATATTGCTATATGTCTGTAATCTATGTATCTGTATGTATTTGTAAGTTGTATGGTAAAGTAGAGGTTCAGCAAAATTGAGGAAAACCTTCCATGAGATGGATTGATACAATAACCTCAACAATGGATTCACACATATCAGAGATCACAGAGATGGGGCAGGACTGGACAGTGTTGCGTTCTGTTATACATAAGGTCGCCATAAGTTAGAGCCAACTTTATGGTCACTAACAACACTTGTTAGTTGTTGGGCCACAACTCAGACTAACATTTGGCATCAGGAGTTACTAGAAAGAAGGTAACCAAGTCAGTGTAGAAATTGTGAAACTATTATATACACCAGTGTGTAATTAGGGTAAATAAATGAGCTACTTCTAGAATTGGAAAATGGTTTAAAATAGTTTGCTTTTGGGAGCAAGCTTAGGAATTAGTCTATATTAGAGATAGCCGTGTGTTTTTCAAACTCCTCTACCCTTTCCAGTGGAGATACTGACAGAAAAATAGAAAATTATCTTGATGTAATTTATGGGGAAATTCAGCAGTTTATGATAGATTAGGTGACTAAGTTTTAAGTCCTTAGGGATTGTATAAAAAGATTTTACAAAAACTTTTATGCTGTGATTTTCAATTCAAATTAAAAAAGAAGTAGGGTTGCGGCGCGAAGGGTGGAGTGTAGAAGAATACTGAAGTCTCGACCCCTTTGATTTCTGCTCATAAGCAGTTTTCTGTGTCTCCCATCAAGGGACCATGGATAAGCCTTTGTCCCCTGCACTACTGGTACCTTGGCTCCTAAATCACTTCACTCCGCTCTTGGGCTTCTGCCCTTAGGCTGTCCCAACACACGCTTGAGCACAGAGGGAAGCCACAAGAACATACTGGAATTTCTCCAAAGATATGAGTCATGATAGATTCAAGCCTGACTTCAAAGTCACTAAAATCTGTGTATATCCTTTCCCATTCACATACACAGGGCTACTTTTATCCCAACAGAGTATAGGGAATGGGAAATTTGAGCAAACTCATCGCTTCATTGAGAGAAAAATTCGGGGATGTCTTTGAATTTCTTATGCATGGTCCAGAAGGAACAAGAATATAAACAGTGTTTAGTTAATGTAAATAACTCAATCTTCAAACAAGAATCTGGCTGGGCTGTTTTGTGTCTTAATATTGGGTCACAATTTTCAGAATTAGGAAAATGCTTTCAATTCTAACCTTTAACATTTAGGTCTCCTCTCTCCATATGATAAAGACAAAAGAATTTTTGAAAATTGGGGCTCATGTTTTCTTTCAAGGCTACAAGTAGTTTGATATAGATGAATCTGAAACCTTTCTCTTTTAGACTGATTGGTATATAAACCTCAGACTTACGGAGTTGCATGTTCTCTCCCCCATTTTATGTATATGTGTGTGTGCGCACAAAGCTGACTCAGAAAATTTACCTTATGCATTTTACAAAATCCTAAATTATTGGTTTATCTATCCATGTTGAAGAAGAGTTTCAATGTTCAGAATTTCCAAAATAATTAACAAAATGCATGACATTCTTTTTTAAGTATTTTAGAAATTAGCCATCAGTAGAACTGGCCACATCGTTTTATCCGAGCTAGACATTAAACCAAAAAAAGAACCAACAAAAAAACCAAGCCCGTTGCCATCAGGTTGATTCTGACTCATAGTGACCCCATAGGACAGAGTAGAACGGCCCCATAGTGTTTCCAAGGAATGGCTGGTTGATTCGAACCGTCGACCTTTTGGTTAGCGGCTAAGCTCTTAACCACTGCGCCTCCAGGGCTCCAAGCAGATATTACTAGGTCAGTTATACATCCTTAACTCAACTCTGGGGGAAATAAGTTCACCAACATATTACTTATTTTTTTAATTTTGAGATGTACCATTTTTTCCCATTATAATGTTATAACACCTCTGAAATTGGAATGTGACTTACAATTGATGACGTCACGGTTTATTGGCAGTGTGTGGTGTTACTCAGCAGAACACGAAACAATGGTGCGTCACAAAATCAAGATGTCTCAGAGCGGATGAGAGGCAGGATTTGGTTGATTGTGCGCCGGCTGAGGTTATGTCATTGGTTAACACGACATGATGTAATAGGAAAAGACCTGACTTCATGTTAACAGTAATTTAAAGTATTAATTCAGCCTCACAAGTTGAAGTAAATGGAATAGCTATAAATATTTTCTGTACTTGGGCCAAGAGAAATAGCCATCTTCAAGGCTGTTTACTGCTGCATGAGAACGTGTCAGCTGCGAAGTTTGGCTTATGATGATCCTGAAAGTCTGTCTGACATTTTTTCTTTTTTTGTACTGTGACATATGAAAGTCTTTTAAAAAGAAAAAGTCTATTGGTCAAGATCTGAAACAGCAAAGAGTCCAAAACTTAACCACAACTACTTTTAAAATGAGGTTAAAAATACAAAAAGTTTCCCTGGTACGTTGCAAGCCAATCAATGCTCACGAAGTAGATGCAGGAAAGTTTTTTTTTCTTTTTTTCCATGTAACCCAATCACACATGCTTTCAAGGTTTGCAAGCTTTTTTTTCACTCTTGTCAATGAAGCCAGGCTCAAAGGCTGTTAAACCTTCGTCTTGTTTTTGAAACCATTAAACTGATGAGGAAAATACTTAAAACAGTTGCGGCATAAACACTCCTCACACCCGCTTGCCGTGCTGAGAGCAGCAGTCAGGGAGTGATAACTCTGGTTTGCAACATGTCCACGCTGTGGACATCTACACTGTGGAAATCTCAAACCAGAAAAAGGCAACTCTTTGCAATTCACCACGTTTTCTGTTTCAAAGAATAACATTATTTTTTCCTGATCATACAATTAATAGATATTCATCGTGAGGAATTACGAATGGACAGACAAATAGGAGTAAGGAAATCTGATTCCCATTGCTGTAGCGTTGATGGTCATCGGTGACCGTAATTAACGACCTGAGGCGTATCCTGTCTGGCTCTTCGCTGAATGTTGTGGGTGGGCATGTGATGCGCACATGTGTCTACACACCTTTCTTACAAAATGAAGTGCGTTTCTTGGGGTTCCTTCCAACCCGTCGTTGTTTTAGGATGTTCTAGGTTGACTTCTGTGAACACGAGGGATTCCCTGAGCAGGGTTTTATCCAGATATTACATGTGCATAAATTTCCTTTTTCATATCTGGATGTCCACGGAAGCCCAGGAGCCCTGGTGGCACAGGGGTTAAGAGCTCGGCTGGTAACCAAAAGATGTGTAGTTCATATCCACCAGCCTCTCCGTGGAAACCCTATGGGGAAGTTCTACCCTGTTCTATAGGATCCCTATGAATCGGAATCCACTGGATGGCACCTAGCAACAACTTCAGCCCCTGGGCTAACATTGAGATAAAACACCCCGTGGCTTACCAGACGGTGATCTGAATCGGGCAGCTCTTTAAAAGTTCTCTTTTAAAAGGAAGTTTGTTCACACTGCTACTAACTACACTTGAGACAAAAGGGAGCCAGGCGAGCTCAATGACGACTCCCACGCCTTATTGTCTTTTAGGTTTCTGTTAGACTCTGGATACAAGGAAGAGAACATTAATGAACATGTGGCCAAAGGCTGTGTCCAACAGTGCAAGCTCATGTTGGAGGGAAGACATGAATAATTGCAGGGTCCCAAGACTTGTACTGGGAAAAAGCCAGATTGAGCTCAGGGAGTGCAGTCGTATCTTCTGGACTACAGGAAATGGAGACTTTTCTCCTTGGACCTTAAAACAGTTGGTTTAGCATATATAGAGACATTGCTTAGGAGATTTCGGCTCAAGAGAGTTGGTTCGGCTGCTAACCAGAAGGTCGGCGGTTTGAATCCACCAGCTGTTCCTTGGAAACCCTACGGGGCAGTTCTACTCTGTCCTGCAGGGTCGCTATGAGTCAGAATGGACTTGATGGCAATGGGTTTGGTGTTTTTTTTTTTTTTTGTTGTTGTTGTTTGTTTTTTAAGGAGAGTCCTTTCAAGAAGATATGGATTTAAAAGCTATAAGGCTTCTTAGGAACATAAAATTTCCCATTCGTATGCTTCAAAAATAGAGAATCCCAGGCTTTTGTCTTTGAACATTGTGGGGCTCACACACATCTGTTTCTTTCGGTTTCCAGAAGTCTGTTTGTCCATAGTAAGAATGTCCTTTTACTTCATGTGCCAGCCTCACAGGATCTCAGCAGTGGTCTGGAATAAAGGGCACAGAATGCAAGAGCAGTGGTTTGGTACTGGATCATTTAGAGGAAAATCAGAAGAGCCAGAGAGTGGACCAGCCCGGGGGAGCATGGTGCCGCCTGCAGTGGTCCTATCAGCTGGGTGTCTCTGGGCCCACATCTTGGTGGTTGAGTGATCTTGACTTTCTCAGTTCCTTCTTGACATTCCTTGAAAGGCAGGCATTTTCCTTCTATTATAGGCACATTGGAAAGAAAGAAGGTTGTTTTCCTAACTGGTTATCATTTCATGCTGGCTTCACTGGGTCTTCAATAGCTCTTGGTAGCGCAGCTGGCCGTTCTGGACCTCTGAGAGGGTTTGCAACTAGCAGAGGAAGTGTAGAGACACCCACTGGCTTGCACTGTTGGGTTGTAGCTTCCCTGCAGGAACCCATGGAGTGTGTTAGCCCCACTCGGAGCCCTCGGTCCTGTGGTCCCTTTGAGTCTGGTTCGTCATGGTTGACTCAAGCTTTGGTTCTCTACCTCAGCGACTTCGCTTTTCCTTTTATTTTTGATATCAATCAGGAATGCAGATATTCAGCAACTCTGTGGCTGTGAGCAGCCTGACATAGCTGAGAGTAAAGGCAAATGGAAACTGTATCCCTTTGAAGGGAAATGCAGGAAGATCCCTACATGTTAGCTACTCCTGTAAACATGAAGTATTATCAGCTCCAGGGAGTCTTACTGATAGGAGGTTTACATTTTTCCAACTTTCAGATAGCGGTTGACATCAATGCCTCCCCTTCCCAGGCAGCTGGGTTTTCCCAGACACTCTAAGGTTTACCAGAAAGCTCTGTAAACAGAAGCTTTGCTGTGTGAGAGTTGTGAATGTTCCCTTCCAGCCTGAGGAGACTGTAGATCTTCCTTTGCAGCTGGCCTCTGTCAGAAGTGTGCGTTTAAACCATTAACTTCCTTAACTGGAAAAAGAAGGCTTCTCTTCCTTCAAAATAGCTTTGCTGTGGGACATTTTTGCCTTCCTGAAATTTACATCAGTGTTCGCAGCTCTTTTTACTTACTTGTTTAATTTGGCAGGCCACGAAGGCACTCGGCTGCGCACGCGCGCACACACGTACACACACATTGCTCATGAAGGATTTTTCTTTTCCACTTTAATTTTCCTGGCCTGTGGTGAAGTGCACAGCCTTACCTTTTAACTGCATTTCTGATACAATTTAATTGACATTTTTTCCCACGAGTAGAAAACTCCAAGGTTTTAAAGTTGTCTTTCTTCTCTGGGGATTTAGCACTGAAGGAATAGAAAATAAATGGGCCAGTGCTCAAAAAGGAGGAAAGATTAGTTTATTTCATTTTTAATTATTCAATATTGATAGCTCACATTGGTGTTATTGTCTGCAGTTTATGAAGTTTTCTCATCAATATGATTGTGTTTATTCCTTATGATGTGATAAATGCTTACGGCCATGAGCCCGTGAAGAAACCGAGACTTGGAAAGTTTAAGAGACAGAGTTCTCCACCTGGACACCCTCTTCTTTTTTCCTTCTACAACAGCGCTGTGATCAGCCCACCAGCCCCTAACGTTGGAAGCAGAGTGACCCACACGTTCTGATTAATGCTCTTTTCTCATCTTATTAAAGATATATGCAAGTTGCCGAAAGACGAAGGAACTTGCCGAAAATTCATATTAAAATGGTACTACGATTCGGAGACCAAAAGCTGTGCCAGATTCTGGTATGGAGGCTGTGGTGGAAACGAAAACAGGTTCAATTCACAGAAAGAATGTGAAAAGGTTTGCGTCCCTGGTAAGTGATCTTTCTTTTGTCATGGCTTCTGCAAGGAACATCAGCGATTCAGGTCAATAATTTGCCTTTTGAAAACGTTAGAATTCTGATGACTGATATACTGTGGAAAAGAAAATTAACTGTATCCTCAGATAAGAAGAGTATTCAGGTAAAGCACAGGAAATACATTTGCTGAAACGTTATTTCGTTTCCTAAAAACATATCTGTGTACTTTCATTTTTGCCAATGAAGAAACACAGGACTAACGAGTTGTCACTCTTTGGAAGTGTTACTGAGTCCCTCTGGTTGTATCAGCCACGATTATTAAGGACAGAACATAATGAACAAGTTGAGAAAATAGCAAAGGTAAAGGACTGCCATATATCCTTCGTTAAGTTCGCTTCCTAAAGATAGTAATGTTGATACGGGGGACCGTCCAATATCTCCATTATATTGGGCAACTCGATTGGCAGTAAAATAAGAACATCTTTAAACAGAGCCTGGGGCCAGGACCAAAATGGAGAGAGTGCGGTTTGCCTAAAGGCCTGGTGGATGACGCAGGCAAGAGAAGGGACTCAGGTTGCCTGGAGTCTCAAACACCAGCCAGAAAGTCATGGGAACCACTGAAGGTGTTCAAGTAGAAAAGTCAGACCAGCCAGCAAAACCAGAGGCAAAGAAGTCACTGTCATGATAAATGCATGGTGTCCTTTTCGGTCATTAATGTGCTTTTTTCCATCTCTTCTTCCCTTCCCACTCCTCACCCTGCCCATCTGTCCATTAACGTCCAGTACTTGTCAACCCTGGAGCCATTACTGCAATAGGAACCTAGACTTGGCCGGCCAGCAACACTTACCTCTTGAAGAAAAAGGAGTCAGCCATTTCCAACTCGTCTTTGTAGAAGCTCTGGGTATAGATGACCTTGCACTGTATAGTTTCATGCTTTGATTTACACTCGAACTTGGGAGGAGACGTTCTGCTCCATGTCCTATCAATATGGTGCTAAATGTGTCTGTGGACCCAATGCTCTATGTCTCCAGGCGGTTAACATTGTATACCTTGAACATTGTGTAACAGTTACCCACTGCTGGTGTTATGTGAACATTTCTGTACACTCAGATTCCCTCTGGAGTTTCCTGTTATGCCTGTTTCAGGCAAATGCAAGGTCTAGAAAATAACCCCCAACTTCACAGCTACTCGATATATTTTCGCTTGGTTCATTTTTTTCCCCTCTTAATTAAGCATGATTTTAGATGAAAAGCCTGTGTATGGTGGATAAACAAGAGTCCAGCGTTTCCATTTTTTCCAGCTTCCTGGATTAGATTTCGAGCTAATGGTCTTCTTTTAAAGCCTGTAACAAATGATCTAGTTGGAAGGAAGCAAAATCCCTTAATCTAGGTGCACTGTTGGAACCAATGTCTTGATTAAAGAATTTTTACAAAGTCATAATATAGTATATTTTTGGCATTCCTCTAATGTTGTAGGTTTTTTTTTTTTTCCTTTGTGCCGGGGGCGGGGGGGTTTAATTTTAATTTTAAAAATTTTAGGAAATTTATACAAAGAAACTTTTTAATAAAGTGTATTGAAAGTGTTGTGGTATTGTTGGCTGTCTTGTTTCCATATCACCGAATGTCAGAATCATGCGTAGGCCGGGGAGATTGGACCCAGTTCAGGCCGATGATCTAGGGTACCACCCTTTTGTATCCAGATCTCTTGTCCAGAGCAAGAGAGCTTTATCAGACAGAGCTTGAGGAGACCTGACAGCGATGCACGTCCTTTCATTCATGGATTCAGGCCACACCCTCCCCAACGTCCCATGGCCAAATGGATCCCGTTCTTTACTGTAGGATCCCTAGAGTCTTCTGGTCCTTCATCTTCTCTCCCTTTTGGTCGGGGCCCAGAGCCTCAGCCTCAGCCTTCGTCCCTGTCCTCCTCTTTGAAGTGGTTCTTTTCTTGGGTTTCATTTTTCCCTCACCCACAATAGCTGAGAGATAAGATACCACTTCCCAGGACCCTCCTGACTCCTTTTTCTGGAGTCTTAAAGACAAACCATAAGCCCTTTTTTTCCCCTTTGAAAACTCGTTCCTCCTGTCTTCGGAGAAAGACAAAAAAACAAAAATACACATTTAGACAGATGTATGATACCATTTATATGCAATATCTAGAATAGGCAAGTGTATAGAGGCCAAAGTTTATGAGTGGTTACCAGGAGCAGGCGAGAGGGAAAGAAAAAGGGGGACTTATTGTTTAGGAGGCGCTGAGCTTCTGTTTGGGGTGATGAAAAAAATTTGGAAACAGTGCTGATGGTTGAACAACACGATAAACATAATATCACTGAATTTTACATGTGAAGAAAGTTGAATGGCAAATATTCTGTTACATATATATTTACCGCAATAAAACAAAAATACATATTTAGGTGGCCCCCAAATTCCACTTAGGAAGGAAACTGAATTTACTTGGCAAAATGCATTTACCCTGACACGTGCTTAAGGTGGAGCTGAAAGGATCTTGAGTTTAGATAGAACTATCTTAAGATGAGGGGGTGAATCTCTTTGTAGGGGAGAGAGGAGTAGAAAGGATGTGTATAGAGTTAGATGCTGGGCGATGGGAGGATCCCAAAGACCATGCCTGTATTGCCCATCAGATTTTTTAGTGAAATTTCTAAACTCCAAGTGAGTGCATCTTTGTAGAAACTGGTGATCTAGCTGAACTTTGTGCCCCAGTCAGTGGGGGAGAGGATCAAGACAAAAGGGAGCAGTGGAAAGTGGTATTAGCAGAGGGCAGTTGGGAGCCTCTAGCGATCTTGGGAAGGACTCAGGATTTTGTTATCCTTGATGTTGGGGAACATCAAGGCAGCTTCAGGGAATTGCAAAGTTTGG
Source organism: Trichechus manatus latirostris (assembly GCF_000243295.1). Taxonomy (NCBI): domain Eukaryota; kingdom Metazoa; phylum Chordata; class Mammalia; order Sirenia; family Trichechidae; genus Trichechus; species Trichechus manatus. The sequence goes on along the minus strand of NW_004444101.1, from coordinate 1,725,677 downwards.
GGGACTTGTAACAGTGAGGTAAGCCCCTGGACCACCTCTGCTCAGGTGGCCTTCACAAGTCCCCTGGGGGGTGCCTCTGTCCATCACCGTTCTTGGTGAGCAACACATCAAACCATCTCTTCATTCTGATAGGTCCCTACTTCACTGTAGGTCACGCCAACCCCTCCCATCACTAAAGACCCCCCTTCTCAGCACGAGGCCAACCCAGTGCATTCACAAGGAGCTCAATAATGGTCATGAATTTCCTTCAGATACTCATTTTTCCTGGGTAGGAAATGTGCATTCTGGAACTTTCTCTGTGATGTCCACCTCAAACTTCTCTAGCCCCACAGGAGCAGCCCCTTTCCATATACATCAGTTGGCATACCTCCCCCCATACCTCGCTTAAGTTCATCCCATTGGAGCAAAGGGATGTGTGCAGTGGGGCTAAGGAAGAGGAGCATCACTGGTTTCATGGATGGGAAATAAACATGAGAGAATCTTAGCATTTCCAGTATTTGCTCCCAACTCTGCTATGTTGACCCACCACTAACCTCCAGGTAGTATTGAAAAGATGTCAGCCTAATTCTATCACTTCCTAGTCACTTTAGGTTAGTACAACCATCACTATTGTATTTTAAAGATGAGTCCCATCCATTTTAGATGTCAAATCCTATTCAGAGCCTTTCTGCTCTTAACACCAGCACAGGCTAGACTTGCAGCTCTGGATGGAGTTTGTGGGTTGGAGAAGGACATGGCATTCTCTCCTGCACTTTGCTTTTTATCCTCCAGGACTGTAGGTTCTGTGTTGGAGCTCCTTACTGGACTTCACTTTCTGTTGGTTGCTGTTGACTCTCTCTCAGCTGACCTTGATTTGCCCTTGTCTCCCTGTCTACAGCAGGTCTCCCTGTGCTGACTCTCTGGTGGGGCCGTATATTGGTTCTCTGGAGGAATCTGTGGGGCCTTAGCTTGGGCAAGCTGGCTTTGGTGAACTCTTCCTGCCCTCCCACAACTTCCTGTTGGGGAACCCCATCCCACACACTCTTGGTGCCCTGGTCCCTTCATCCGGTAAACCAGTCTCTTGGGGTAAAGTGTAAGAAAGTTGGCTCGAGTCCAGCCACCTTCTGTGGGTCACTTAATCCATCAGAAGCTCACACCACCTTGCCACATCAACTGGCCTCTCTTCAGCTCAACCACTGTGCTCCTTTTGCACGTCCAGTGGCCAGGCAACTTTCAACTGAGAGCTGGTCTCCAGCTCCTGACTCGGTGGTTGTTATGGATTGAATTGTCTCCCCCCAAAATACGTGTTGTAAATCCTAACCCCTATATCTGTAGAAAGGAGCCCCGGTGTAGCAGTGGTTAAAGCAGTCAACTGCTAACCAAAAGATAGACAGTTCGAAACCACCAGCAGCTCCGAGGGAGAAAGATGTGGCAGTCTGCTTCCATAGAGAGTTACAGCCTTGGAAACCCTATGGGGTCGCTATGAGTCGGAATCAACTGGAGGCCAGTGGGTTTGGTTTTGGGTTTTTATACCTGTGGCTGTAATCCTGTCTGGGAATAGGGTTTTCTTTGTCATGTTAATGAGGCCATAGCGGTGTAGGGTGTGTCTTCAACCATCACCTTTCAAATATACAAAGAGCAGATTAGACACAGAGAAGCAAGCACGAATGGAGGGCAAGATATGCGGTACATTAAGATCACCAAGGAACCAAAGAGCAGAAGCTGAAAAGAAACAAGAACCTTCCCACAGAACCTACAGAGAGAGAAAGTCTCCCCCTAGAGTTGGAGCCGCGAACTTGGACTTTCGGCCTCCTAAACTGTGAGAAGATAAATTTCTGTTCATTAAAGTGGCCCACTTGGGGTATTTCTGTTATAGCAACACTAGGAGACTAAGACATGGGTGGGAAGGGATGATTCAGACACTACCCGTCATGGATTGAATTGTGTCTCCCTAAAAGATACATCAAAGTTCTAACCCCTGGTACCTGTGAATGTGGCCTTGTTTGGGAATATGGTCAGTGAAGATGTTGTATGAAACAGGAGAAGGTACACAGAGAGACCACAGAGGACAAGTGCATCTACAAGCCAAGGAACACCAGGAAATGTCTGGTGCTACCCGAACCTCTGGGTGAACTTGAACTTCCAACCTCTCAGTTAGCTGAGCACGCTAACCGTTTGTACCACCCAGGGACTCTAAGGGGAAAGAGGCAAGGGCTAATTCACCTTTGTCTAACTCAGGTATAACTGTTTCTATGCATAGTCTCTTTCCTTGCCTGTTCCCCTCCTTGAAGGAAGACTCAGCACATCAAAACATCCACAAATAGATCTGCCTCCTCCACACATTAATAAGAAATGGACATTTTACTGAATATTTCTTGAGAGTGAGGGAAAACTGGGCAATGAATAAGGAAGACAGAAGAAGATTTGAAGTCTTTGAATTGTGGTGTTGGCAAAGAATATTGAATATCCCATGGACTGCCAGAAGAACGAACAAACCTGTCTTGGAAGAAGTACAACCAGAATGCTCCTTAGAAGTGAGGATGGTGAGATTTCTTCTCATGTACTTTGGACATGTTATCAGGAGGCACCAGTCCCTGGAAAAGGACATCATACTTGGTAAAGTAGAGGGTCAGTGAAGAAGAGGAAGACCCTCAAGGAGGTGGATTGACACATTGGCTGCAACAATGGGCTCAGGCATGACAACGATTGTGGGGATGGTGCAGGACTGGGCAGTTTCGTTCTGTCATGCATAGGGTCGTTGTGAGTCGGAACCAACTCAATAGCACCTAAAAACAACAAGGGAAAGAAGTTTTCATCAAGCTCTGTGCAGCTTCACTTCACACAGATTCCCTTTAATGAGCCGCTGTCACATGCAGAAGTCCTCTCCCAACAGTCCAGTCAAATATCCCCTCCTGTTCCCTCACCCAGCCACTTAAGATTTCCTCCAACTCCACAGGCAGCTCCGGTTTTACCCTTGGTTAGGGCACTTCACCTGGGAGAACAAAATGGCAGAACAGCAGACGTCTTGCTTTCTGGATTTCTCTTGCATCTGGCAGTGCTCACGTGGGGGTTGTTCACCCCATCACATTGTTAAAAAAATCGATTTTACATACAATAAAATCTATTTTGGAAACCCTTTACAGACATTAAAATGCACCCATTTTGAGTGCACTATTTGATGAGTTTTGACTACACTCAAGATACACATTTTGATATAAAATATGCTAGAATTGATATAATTTTTGTATTTAGTCCAATTTTTTACATTTTTCTTGGTTAGATCCAATGTCCCAACTTATAATTCAGAAGAGCTTGATTTTAGTTGCATGACTCCTGACTGATGGTGGATCTCTCTTTCCAACACCTATCCTTTGCTAGACCACGCCACCAACTCTGCATCTTTCCTTGAATCCTGGCTTGTTTCTGACCCCAATATCTGCACAGTTCTTTCTGGGGCAGCCTCCAATCTGGCCATGTGAAAGGTGGATTTTGTGAGCAAGAAATAAACTTTGACTGGGGCAAGGCACTGAGACCTTGGGCTGTCCCAGTAGCTAGGGTTACCCTAATTAAGACAATTAACCTTTATCTAGTAGGAGTTGTAGGTCAGACACCTAACTAGGTGCTTCACACATGTTATCTCAGACAATACAGTTCAGGAGCTATCATCTCCTGGATTTACAGATGATGAAACAGAGGCTCAGGGAGGTCCAGTCTACCAGCTACTACCTAATGGATGGAGGCTGCATCTGAGGAAGTCATGGTGACCCGGAAGCTCTTCCAGGGCTCCCAAGGGTGTGCTGGTTCCTGTGGGACCCTCACTCATTCTCCAAAGGCTTCTGCTAATTTCTCTGGAAGTAGGATTTGAGCTAAGGCACTACACCTTCTTCCAGCACAAAGCTTCCGCTGACCCTATCCAAGACCTTCTGTTACTCCTGGTGGACAGTGTTCCTCTATCCTTCCCCCTTCCTTTTCTTGCAGCCTTTCCCATTTCTTTTCATTATTCAAAGCTGCCCTCGCTTAGGAAAAGACTTAAAAACGTTGGATGTTCTGACACATGTGAAAGGGCTTGTGCAGAAGGTGACCTATGCCGAGACAGATGGCCTGGGCCTCTGAGGTCAAGTCCTTGCACATCTGTTTGGACTCAGTGTTAGCACATTTCAGCCCTTTCAACATCATTTTTGCTGAATTTGTGCATGTAAGTGTTTTCTATTCCCTCCTCCCCCTTCTTTACAATTTTGGACATAATTACAAAGAAATCACAGCCCATGTGATGGGTTACAGCCTCTCTGTATGAAGCCACACCATTGTGAACCCTCCAGATCAATGTGATATTTCTTCCCTGTGATGATTCATTTTTAGGGAATGGTTCATAGTCTCCTGCCAAGTTTCCCTTGCTGTCAGATTTTCAGCTGAATCTAGCTTTTCATCGGGAGCCAGCCTCTCTGAGTTGCACCCATTGGGCCTGGTTTCTGGAGAAGATGGGGTTGATGGCATGGATCATTTGGACCATGGTCCAGTTGCTGCCCTCTAGTCTGTTCCTTCCATGACTTTAGTTTGCTGGCCTGAGCTTTGATGCTGCCTGTATGTCTCCCCTTCCCTTGGAGCTGAAATGCCACTGGTGAGCTGCTCTTAGATTCATTGAATTCCCGGGGGTGTCTTCCTGTTTGCTTGAAATCATGTACTCTCAGAGCTCGACTGCCCTTCAGAGGTCTTGAGGCTTAGCTTGGATCCAGCTCATGAATCCCTTTCCACATTTTTAATGATTCTGTGACCCCCGTGATGGGCATAAAATTGCTGAAGAGCAAAACATCAGAGCAGTAGCATTTAAAAATCCAGTTATTGTAGCCAGAAGCCATTTGGTAGTCGGTGATTTGGTAATGGTGGTTTGGGAAACAACAGAAGAAGAAAGGGCTTCTTCGTAATGGTGGCACCTTCCAAGTAATACTCAACCTGGAAAATAGATGCCATTTTCCTGTCCTGAGTCAGACAGAGGTGTCTGTGAAAACCTTCACACTACTGTTGCAAAAAGCCATCTAGTAGAAGGCATTTGGACATCTGCAGAGGGAATTAGCCAAGCATGTTTGAATTCAAGAGGAATGCTAAATTTCCAGTGTTTTTGCAGGAATTTTCTGGGCGATGTTACAAATAGAAATAGTTAGCATAATAAAAAAAAATAGTGGAGCTTATATAGTGGAGAAAGACTATTTCTGTCTACAAAGACTCAAATGAGAGCAATTGCGTTTGATATGAGTTCTGGCTCAAGGGATTGACCGATCATTTGTAAACCCCAAAGCAGACCCCAACGAAGTTTTGGTGGCAGGTAGTTTGTTTGGGAAGGTATCCCAGGAAGCAAAAATAAGGACATTGAGAAGGAAGATAGAGAATCGAGAAAAGTCAATGAAAAAATGCATTCATGAGCAGATTACTACTAGGAGCAACTGGGCTAATCCCATTGGAGATCCACTGAGAAATTGCAGAGAATGCACTGAGAACACGGAAGCTGGATGTGTGTCTACTGACTCTCATTTTTCAGCTGAGAACATTAAATCCCCACACTTCCAGGCTGCTCTGCACACACTTGCTAGAGAAAGCCCTCAGGCAGAGAAGCAGAGACATAAGCCCTTGAGGTAGGGTGCTGGCAGCACACCCTGACCCATCCACTGTGGCTGCAGGTGACCTCAGAGGTGGGCTACAGAGAATGGCAGGGCATAAACAGCATTGGCCAGGTTGGACATGAAACTATAGAAATGGAAGTGGAAACATAAAATCAAGCTGATGGGAGAGAGCTGTCTAGATGAAGACTACAGTGAACGCCACACACTGGCCAGTTCAGATTCTAATGGAGAGAAATGAGGAGATTCACTTACTGAGCCCAGATTCTGAGTTCTTATGATAAGCCCACTATATGCGTGGCTCTCTACCAGATGGAGGTCAGCAAACTTTTCCAGTAAAGGACCACCTGGTGTCCAGTGGTCCGGGGGCTTCAGCAAGAGTAATAGAGCCTATGACGTGTCTGTGATGTATATTTTTTGCTGTGCTCTGGCTGCCCAGCCCGAGTGGTTCCTGTCTATTTTCAGACCTGGCCTTCTAGCTTTCCCATTGTTACTGTAAGCTAATCACTATCCTTCCAATAAAATAATTTTCTTATATATTAACCAGGGTTCGTTTCTGTTGCTTGCAACCTAGCACGCAGACTGGTACACATTGATTCATTCCGTCATTCATTTGACGAACGTTTCTTGAGCACCTAATGTGTGCCAGGCGTTATACAAGGCGCTGAGAAGAAAAGGGTGGACAATACACACTTGTTGCCCTCTTGGAGCTTACAGTCCAGCAAGGGAGATGGACGGCAAACATGCAAACTGTTCTTCAGCTGTGGCAGAGAGGCTCTGATGAGCTACAGGTGGTTAACTCAGGCCTTTCTGAGGAGTTGACTTCTAAGCTAAGATTCAAAAGACAAAGAGGGGAGCCATGAGAAGACCTGAGGGAAGGGATTCCCGATTGAGAGAGCAGCTGGAATCAAAGGCCCGACGTGGAAATGAGAAATAGCAAGAAGGCCATTGTGACCGGGGCAAAACAAGGGAAGGAAGGAATTTTAAAGGGAGCTGAAGTCAGAGAGAGGTCAGCCAGTTTAGATTACATAAATCTGTCAACTTCGGTAAAGAATTTGTTGATTTTATTCTAAATGTGATAGAAAGCCATTGAAGGTTTTAAGTAAGGAAGCGACGTGAATTGATTTGATAAAATAAACAATTCAGACTACTGTGTGAGTGGTTTGCAGAGGTTCCAGGGAACGCCCAGAGAGCAGCTGGGAGGTGATCGCTGCAGCACTGTTCAGGGAAGGTGCGGACTTGAGCCAGGTGTTGGCCGTGGGGATGCAGAAGGGAGGATGGACTTTGAGGTGCTCTGTCGCAGCAGCCCGAGGTAGCTAGTCTACCACCTATCTGTTAGTTTGCAGTACTCTGGTAGCCTGCGTGTTACTATGATGCTGCAAAGAATATCACCAGTATTGCAAACACCAGCAGGGTCACCCGTGGTGGGCAGGTTTCAGCAGAGCTTGCAGACTAAGACAGTCTAGAAAGAAAGGACTCGAGATCTATGTCTGAAAATGAGCCAGTGAAAACCCTATGGATCACAACAACACTGTCCAATAGAGTGCTGGAAGGTGAGCCCCCTAGGTTGGAAAGCACTCACAATACACAGTGGCCACAGCAGTGGACTCAAACATACCAGTGATCATGAGGATGGCACAGGGTGGGCAACACTTGGTTCTGTTGGACAACAACAGTGGCAGCAGCCCCAGGTAAGTAATAGGTTAAGTATTACGAAGCTCCGAAGAAAATCAAAACAGAAAAAAATGGGGCCAGATTACCCAATAAGCAAGGTATGCACGGACCCAGTTGTGTCTTCCCACCAATCTGCAGTAAACAGTTTCACTTGTCCTCCATCATGGCAAAGATGTGGTGAAACCCATGTGAAATTGCTCACCACAGATTAGCAAGTAAGCACAATTAAGCCTGTGCGTAGCTTGCTCAGTGCAAGCTGGTGTACACCGTGCTTACTGGTTAATCCGCCCCTGGAAACAGAGCTTTCCAGCTTTGGTTAAAGGGAAACACTTGAAGTAATGGATTTACCTGACCTTTGGAGCCGTGACTGCTGCTCCCTCACTGTGGGCCAAATGGACCCGTTAGTGACTGTCAACTCAACCGCCTCAACTCGGCAACACCTTCCCTGCATCTCTAGGTTTGGATGTTGATGGTCTGTGCCTAGCACTCCAGCCCACACCGAGTTCTCCACCTTCTTCATTTCTGGTACCTTCACTAATCCCTGGGCCAAGTCTAATGCTTGTGACCTATGACGATGATCAGAAGACAGTATAATGGTTGAGTCTGAGTTTAGTGTTGTGTGAAAATACTTAAAATTTTTCTCCAGCCTGGTTTTTCTGTACTTCAGAGGACTTTGGCAGTGGAGTGCCTCACCCTTATCTATACACAATAAATAATTTGTTGAATTTTCCACCTCAAAGGAATGAATGCTTCTGATGATATGAACACAACTTCAGGATAACAAAAATGAATTATTAACCCTTCTCAGAAACAAAAGCGTATGCATGTTTTATATTATTCAAAATAAAGGTCCCAAATTAGAAGCTATTCTAGTTCTGTTCTACTCTATTAATTCTGTTTTGTCTTAGAATATGTTTAGAGAGCTGTTTCTTTCTGTGAGGATGTCCTGGGAAGGGCTTGAGTCTGGGGCCTGGGTCTGTTTCACATCAGCCTCTAACCAACTGGCCAAGTGGCTTTGATTTGTAAAGTAAGTGTCTCAGGGGAATTTATACGAGTAGCTCTGGAGTCAGCCACAATGAATCATCCAAGGATAGCCTTTCCTCAGACGACCAGAATGCAATCTAACTGCTGGCTCAAATCCTTATCCTTATTGGAATTGCAAAATAAAAATGCATTTTCACATAAAGGATGCTCGTAAGTAGGGACTCGTTAGCCCCCTTTGCTGTCCCCAAATTGCTCTCTGGGATGGAAGCCCGCCCGCCGCCCCGGGTGCAGGTGCTGATCCCCTTACTGTCCCCTGAGTATCTCCTGCCTTTTAAGGAAGTGTGCTCTGCTCTGGAGGCGCTTGGCGTGGCATTCCAGCTTGCTCACAGGGGACCCACTGCCTGCCACTGAGCAGCGATGCGGCTGCCAGCATGGCAGAGGAGCGCTAAAAATAGTGGGTGTCGTTCGAGGGGCTTTGCTTCGGCAACCATTTTCATCTGCCTCTAGAGTATAGGGGCTGTCTCCTGCGTCAAATCCGGACTGCGCCAATTCCCTTGTTTGGCAAAACTGCTACTCAAACTCCACCCCAAACTAATCTTTGGTTTTCAGAGAAATGGAAACAGGATGAAGACTCATGGCCCTCCACTTCCTCTTGTACTCCCCCTGACTGTGAGGCTGCTGCCTCCTTCGGCTCCCAGGGCCCAGGAGTCCTCACCTTTCTCACCAGAGACTTCCAAAGTGTGCGGAGCGAAATCGTGCCCAGGAAATATGTGAGCACCGTTGTGACTCTGTCTCAGACACCACACTCAGGCTCAGTCCCTGGGGGTATTTTTGGGACTCGTTTGGGATGCTTGGGTTAGGTGGGGTCACAGACTCTAACGCCTTCAAGGGCTGGGAGGATTTTTGACTGAATCAGGCTAGAGGAGGGGTAAGGCAATAGGGACAGCTGGGGCTTGAGGCAAAGCGGGGAGAAAATTTCATCTTACAGGCATTCAGGCTTGAAGATTTTAACACACTGCTGCTAAAAAAAAAAACAAAAAAAAAGTATTCTAAGCAAACCTGGCCCTTGGACCACCGGTTTGCAATCTCTGGTTTAGAGGTGCTGAGTTAGAACTAATTTCCGAGTAAATGTGGCTGTGTTTGGTTGGATGTACTCAACTGGGCAAAGCTTTGCAACTTTGGCCTGAAAATAGCCCCCGTGACATGTGTTGCTGTTGTTGGTTGCTGTCAAGTCACCTCCAACTCATGGTGACTTTATGTAAAACAGAACGAACGTTGCCCAGTCCTGCGCCATCTTCATGATTGTCAATATGAGCGAGTCCATTGTTGCGGCTACTGTATCAATCCATCTCATTGAGGATTTTCCTTGTTTTCGCTGGCCCTCTAAGCTAGGAAAGGACATACGTTGCTAGAAAGAAACCACGTAAAGTAGAGGACCCTTGACATTAGGATAATTGAATGGGACCCCGTCAGAAGGACTGTACTGATGGTGTGATTTAGAGGCCTCACTGTGAATATGTGTCCGAGTATGAGAGTTGCTGAAGCTGTTTAAAGTCCAGTTATGGTAAGCAAGGCTGTTGTCTTAGGCTGGGTTCTCTAGAGGAGTAAAACCAGTAAAGTGTATAAATATATAAGAAGAGAAGATTTATATCAAGAAAATGGCTTACGTGGTTGTAGAGGCTGGAATGTCCCGAGTCCATGGGTTAGGCTTTTCCTGATGCACGTAGCCACAGGGGCTGGTGAACCCAAGATCGGTAGGTCGGAGAGCAGGGCTCTTGTTCACAGGCTGTGAAGATCAACGAATCCCAAAGATCAGCAGGCAAGACTGCAGGTAAGCTGTTAGCTCAAATCCCAAGAACCAGAGATCAGATGAACAGGAGCCAGCTGCAGGATCCAGAACAAGCAAAAGGCCCCAAGCTTTGCCAGAATGTCTACTTATATTCAATGCAGGCCGCACACCCAAGGAAACTCCTTTTCAACTGATTGGCTACTCATAACAGGTCCCATCATGGAGATGATCACATAATATCAAATCTCATCATGGAATGATGACACCATCATATGACATCAAATCACTGAGGATCATGGCCCGGCCAAGCTGACACACAACCGTAACCATTACAGCTGTTTTGGTAAATAATAACCGGAGTACCTGACGCGGTGCAGGTGAGTGTCCTGACCCCACGCAGGTGAGCGTGCTGACACCACACAGGTGAGCGTCCTGACCCCACGCAGGTGAGCGTGCTGACACCCTGCAGTCAGGTGAGCATCGTGACACCCTGCAGTCAGGTGAGCATCCTGACACCCTGCAGTCAGATGAGCATCCTGACACGCTACAGGTGAGC
>NW_004444101.1:1700873-1714644 GCF_000243295.1 Trichechus manatus latirostris | reverse complement strand
TGAGCATCCTGACACGCTGCAGGTGAGCATCCTGACACCCTGCAGTCAGACGAGCATCCTGACACGCTACAGGTGAGTGTCCTGACACCCTGCAGTCAGGTGAGTGTCCTGACACCCTGCAGTCAGGTGAGCATCCTCACACCATGCAGTCAGGTGTGTCCTGACACTGCAAGTGAGTGTCCTGACAAGTACAGGTGAGTGTCCTGACACCGTGCAGTCAGGTGAGCATCCTGACACGCTGCAGGTGAGTGTCCTGACACCCTGCAGTCAGGTGAGCATCCTGACACGCTGCAGGTGAGTGTCCTGACACCCTGCAGTCAGGTGAGCATCCTGACATGCTGCAGGGGAGTGTCCTGACACCCAGTAGTCAGGTGAGCGTCCTGACACCATGCAGTCAGGTGAGCATCCTGACGCCGTGCAGGTAAGTCTTCTGGATGAACTGAACATTCAGGACCACAAGGAAAGAGCAGACCAGGCTGCAACATGAACCAAATGCTGAAGATGTTCTCACACACAAAGATCCTGGAGAAAGAAGCTTCTGGAAGCAAAACTGCAGGCCAAAACCTCCTTGTCAAACTGGCCTTAGGCATCTGACCTCCTCTGGCTATCATCATACCTGGTCATTATAAATCCGAGGCAGATCTAAGGACAGCCATGTTTGGGTGGGCGTATGCATGTGTGAAGTTTCAATGTCTAACTCACTTGGCACTTAGTCAGCAACTCAGTGCTGTGCGTTCTGCAGCATTGGCTCCTGGATGAAAGGCGTCTTTGTTCATCTAGTCAGGTAGGGGAACCAGACATAGAAAGTATACCTGTAGGGCTGTGTGACAAGGCCTCTGGTAAAGGCATACACGTGGTGGAGAAGCGCTCAGCAAGCTTATTGTTGTTATTGCTGTTCGTTGCCGTCCAGTCCATTCCGACTCATGGTGACCCCGTGTGTTACAGATAGAGCTGCTCCGTGGGGTTCTCTTGGCTGTAATCTTTTTTTTTCTTTTTTTTTGCATTTTATTATTTTTTTTATTGTCCTTTAGATGAAGGTTTACAGAGCAAATAGTTTCTCATTTAACAGTTAGTACACATATTGTTTTATGACGATGGTTAACAACCCCACGACATGTCAACACTGTCCCTTCTCAACCTTGGGTTCCCTGTTACCAGCTTTCCTGTCCCCTCCTGCCTTCTAGTCCTTGTCCCTGGGCTGTTGTGCCCCATTAGTCTCGTTTTGTTTTATGGGGCTGTCTAATCTTTGGCTGAAGGGTGAACCTCGGGAGTGACTTCATTACTCAGCTAAAACGGTGTCCCGGGGCCATACTCTCGGGGTTTCTTCAGTCTCTGTCCCGGCTGCAATCTTAACGGAAGCAGATCATTAGGACTTTCTTCTGTGGTACTGCTGGGTGGGTTCGAACTGTCAATTTTCAGGTTAAAGTTGTTTACGTATGCTGTCAAGTTGATTCTGACTCATAGCAACCCTGTGGGACAGAGTAGAATTGCCCCATAGGATTTCCTAGGTTGTAATCTTTATGAGAGCAGATTGCCGGGTCTTTTCTCTCACAGAGCCGCTGGTGGGTTCGAACCGCCAACCTTTTGGTGAGCAGCGGAGTGCTTAACCACTGAGCAACCAGGGCTCCTTTAGGTTAGTGTCGAGTGCAAACTGTTTGCACCACCTCGGGCCCTAGGCACTGTGACAGGCAGTAGGGGTAAGAGAATGAAAATCTTGGCCCTTGCTCTTACACAGCCTTTGGAGGGAGATGTGCAGGCAAGTAAACACGAGGTAGTGGAGGTTAGCATAGCCAAGCGGGGAGGTGAGGAGCACCAGGCGAGACTTCATAGCAGGGCTAGCACACCAGCGGACTTTGAAGGATGGGGCAGCTCTGCTGGGTAAGTACCCGATCCCATGCAAATGCTAGGAGGCTTTGGAGAAAGGAAGGTGTTTAGGACATGAAATTTGTTCTTGCTGGACCTTGCCGGGGTGATGGAGATGAGGCTGGACAGATAGCCAGAGAATAGATCTTGAAGGGCCCTGCTTATCATGCAAAAGCGTTTATATTTAATAGAAGAAAGGGAGAGGGACATTGACTAAAATTTGAGCATGCAAATGACCTGATTCCATTTCATTATAGTGGGTCAGTCTACCCTTGACTTCCTGTTGTAATGGGCTCTTAGGTTTATGTCAAGTGGAGGCCATTCACAGTCTAGTTAGAGAGAGATGGAACAGTCCCTAATTAGGACTGTGTCTTGAGGATGGAAAGGAGTGGAAGACTCGAGGGCTACAGACTGGGAGGACGTGGTGGCTGGCTTAATGTGGCCCTCGAGGAGAGAGGCGAGTTGGAGATGTCTCCCAGCTGTCCGGTGTGTATAACTGGGGACATGGTGGAGCCATTCCTGAAGACAGGAGAAACGTGATGAGTTATAGATCGGGCAAGAAACTAAGGAATCCAAGTAAATCATGGATTGGAGTTTCTTACGAGGCATAAACTAACAAGCAGGCAGTTAGACCCACGCAGCTGAAGGGGGCTGGGGAGTCAGGTGAAGATTTGGAAGGAATCTGGTACAGTCGAAGCCTTGGATTTAAACACTTTGCCCAGAGAGCATATGTGGGTTAAAGAAGGCAAGGACAGGCTCTGGAGAGCAGCAGCGTTTGAGGACAGACTCGGGGGTGGAAATTCAGCAGAGGATGACCTGGAATGGGAGGGGAAGCAGGAGAATGCGGTGGGTCAGCTCTGGAAGCCCAGAGCGTGGGCAAGGGGAGAGGATTCCTAGAAGGAGAATTTCGCCAGCGCTTATGGAGTAGGTCACATTTCCTGCTATCGATTATGATTGCGCAGCACCGTTTTACTAAGCTTTTGACCTCTCATAGGTGTGCGCGTGCCACAGTTACAGAGGCTCATTTCTGTGGACATCTATTATCTTCTATCCACTTTTTCACCCTTCCAAACAACACGGTGCTAAATAAGCTGGAGCGCAGATATTTACACAGTTACCTGCTTGTTACTTCAGAGGGAATGATAAGAAACGGAATCTATGGGGCAAAGGGTGTGCACATCTTTGAGTCTTTAGTAGGCACCATTGGCTTGTCCGCCAGAGAAGTGACACCAGTTTATACTCTCACTAATGGTATTTCGAGGGAGAAAAGACCTGGCGATCTGCTTCTGTAAAGATTACAGCCTAGAAAATCCTATGAGGCAGCTCTCCTCTGCCACATGGGGTCACTATGAATTGGAATCTACTCTTGGCGCACAACATCAGCAATGATCTTTGAAGCACCTCATTTGTTTGATGAGGATACGTTCATTTTATTAAATCATTGCAAATTTGATGTGTGAGAAGTAATATTACTTTAATTTCTTTCATTACTGGTGAAGTTAAAATTTCAAACACACTGAGAGTATTCTAAATGGTTGTAAAAAGGCTCGCAATAACATCTACATGGGCCTGGGACTGTGCTCTGTGCCCGGCACATGTCATCTCATTTAATCCTCCCCACATTGATGGGAGCTTTTCATGTTGAAGATGGAGCACGTCTCAGTCACCCAGTGCTGCTGTAACAAAAACAGAACCGGAAAAAGAACAGGAATTGATTGCCTTGCAGTTCTGGAGACTGAAACTCCAAATCAGGGTCTCAGCTGTGTCGATTCTTTCTGTGAGCCTCTCTCCTAGCTTCTGGTGTCTGCTGGTGATCCTTGGAGTTCTTTTGCTGGTAGACAGGTCCCCACATGGCATCTGTCTCTGCTCCCCACCCCCCTTGCATGTCTGTCTTTGTCTGTTCTGCTCTTTTTATAAGACACCTCTCAGAGGAGGGATGAGGTTTATAAAGGACCCACCTCACTCTCAGTAACATAACAAAAGAAAACCCTGTTTCCAAACAGGGTTACGTTTATAGGTACAAGGGTTAGGACTTTCACATATCTTTTGGGGGACACAGATTCAGTCCATAACAGGACAGCTGAGGCTCAGAGAGGTTTCGTAATTGCCCCGAGTCACACAGCTGGTAAGTGGTCCATTTGGCTTTTGAATTCAACGAGTCTGAAAGTCCGAGTTGCCAGTTTGTGCCTTTTGTCTTTCTGTTGTAAAGTGTTCTTTATTTCCCGAGTGACTTTCACAAACGATGCAAATTTTAAAATGATTTGTCATTACCTTTGTTTATGTTGCTTTAAATTTTTATGAATGCAAATTATTATTATGATTATTTCTCCCTTTACAAATGTCATCTCTGCAGCCATGCTTATAAATGCCACCTTTGCTTTCCAGTTAGAAAGGTACAGTAGTAGATACCATTTGGGTATCTGTCCCGCCCCCGCACCCCTTCTCTGAAAACCACCCCTTGCCGGCCTCCCCCGCCCCATAGTGTGGCGCCAGATGCCATATTGTACTCAATGGACCATAGCCAAGGGCAAGACCCCAGGGTAAGCCGTGAATCATTAGAAGCCAAGTGAGTCTCATTATCACATTAGGGTCAGGGATTTGGGAGTGGCGGGCACTCAGGGATTTCTGGTCCCGGCTCAGAAACCACGGATCCCAAAGACTGAAATCGAGAGGCAGCTCACCAGGGTTCTGCAGGGGAACACTACTGGAGTATTGGAGGGGAACCTCCCCCCTCCATGATGAGCTGGGGCCCGCTGGTTTTTTGGCATCTCAAATTGTCTTTGGGCCCAAGCAGTGTCAGATCATCCAATAAGGTAAGCATGGGCTTACGTACTAATCTGTAGTGAAAAATTTCACATTTTTTTCACCACTTCCAAGATTCTGCTTCTAAGTATGGCTGGCATCTGTCTCTCTCCCAACCCCACAACACCTTCCTACAGAATCAAAGCCTCTTTTCCAATTTACAGTCCCCGACAGGGATGGATGATCCAGTCAGCAAGATAAGCACCGGTTTACTTATGCTTACTTACTAATCTGTAGTGAACATTTTACTTTTTTTTCACCACTTCCAAAATTCTGCTTCTAAGGATGGCTGGCATCTGTCTCTCTACCAACCCCACAGCACCTTCGTACAGAATCAAAGCCTCTTTTCAAAGTTACAGTCCCTGACAGGGGCGGAGTACCCAGTAAGCAAGGTAAGCACAGGCTTACTTATGGTTACTTACTAACCTGTAGTAACAATTTCACGTGGGTTTTGTGGTGAAACCCACGTGAAATTGCTCACTACAGATTAGTAAGTAAGGACAAGTAAGCTCTTGCTTACCTTGCTTACTGGATAATCCGTCCCTGGGCCCAAGAACAAATGGAGCGATCCCAGTTCTATGGGGAATTAGAGTGGGGAAAAACACAGGCCACCAAAGCTTGAGGCATAGCAGCAATAGCACATGGCAAAGCATTGCACCTGTCCTCAGCCACGGTCCTCTATGGCAGGCTGCCAGGGCCATGAGTATACTACTGTTACCTTGGTGCAAGGCATGAGATAAGTGGCCATCAGCATCACATCTATCTTTTGCTTCTTGCTCCCCAACACCTCCGTGTATAGACTTCCTTTCCTTCTTTAGGGTCTGGAAGATGCTTTATTTGGTAGAAACGTGCTGGTAGGCTAGGGGAATGTCATTAGGCTGCCTGTAGGTTATACAAGCAGCACAGAAGTCATTCTGCAAATGCCTGCACTGGTTGGCATGAGGCTAATCTGGGAGTTTGCTAAATGGGAGATTTTCTCACGTTATCCAAGCCTTGTTCATCACTGCCTTCCACATCCTTTCTTCTTTTTCAGTCTCAGTTGATGTATGATGGGGAGAGAGAATGTGCATATGGAGGTGGGGGAGGGAAGAAGAGAAAGAGAGATTGAGAGCACGGAAGAGAAAGGAAAAGAAGAGAGGAGGGGAGAAGAGAGAAGAGAAGAGAAGGTGTTATAGTCATCCAGGGCTGCTATAACAGAAACACCACAAGTTGGTTCTTCAACAAACATAAGTTTATTCTCTCACAGTCTAATAGGCTAGAAGTCCAAATCAGGGCGTCAACTCCAGGAGAAGGCTTTCTCTCTCTGTTGGCTCTGAAGGAAGGTCCTTGTCATCAATCTTCTTCTGGACTAGGAGCTTCTCAGTGCAGGGACCCCAGGTCCAAAGGATGCAAGAGTCTCCTGGTTCTTCATTCTTGGTGTTAGGAGGTTCCCCTGTCTTCCTGCTTGCTTCTCTCTTTTATATCTCAAAAGAGACTGGTTTAAGACACAATGTAACCTTGTAGATTGAGTCCTGCCTCATTAACATAACTGTCTCTAATCCTGCCTCATTAACATCATAGAGGCAGGATTTACAACACATGGTTGAAATCACATCAGATGACAAAATGGTGGACAATCACACAATACTGGGAATCATGGCCTAGACAAGTTGACACACATGGATTTTGGGGACACAATTCAATCCATGACAGAGGGTAAGGGAAGAAAGGTAAGGGAAAAGAAGTATGGTAAGGTAAGTTAGGTTAGCTAAGAGAAGGGAAGTGGAGGGGACGAGAGGAGGGGAGCGGAAAGAAGGGAACAGGTGTCCTGATTTTTCAGAGGCTTCCAGGCCCTGCTTCAGTCACTGCACCTTTCACTGAAGGAAAAATGACAGTATATAATAAGTTATAGTAAGTTCCCTTTTTGTGATTATGTTGCTTGATTATTTTTCTGTTATTTATAACTACAGTAGTATACAGAAAATAGTCACCCATATTTATACCTAGTATTTTTGTTTTTTTAATTTAATTATCCAAGACGTGTATTTTATTTTAGTATGAGATGTAAAGTAGGAATTTTTCTTCCCCAAATTACTGCACAGTTGTCCCAGCAACATTTGTTGGTGTACTATTATAACACCTTGCTACTAATAATAGTATTTTTGCTACTGTTGTTGTTGTTGTTAGGTGCCCTTGAGTCAGTTCCAACTCATAGCGACCCTGTGTACAACAGAACTAACACTGCCCAGTCCGGTACCATCCTCACTATCGTTTTCATGTTTCAGCTCATTGTTGCAACCACTGTGTCAGTCCATCTCGTTGAGGGTCTTCGTCTTTTTCACTGACCCTCTACTTTACCAAGCATGATGTCCTTCTCCAGGGACTGATCCCTCCTGATAACGTGTCCAAAGTATGTGAGACATAGTCTCGCCATCTTTGCTTCTCAGGAGCATTTTGGTTGTACTTCTTCCAGGACAGCTTTGTTCATTCTTTTGACAGTCCATGGTATATTCAGTATTCTTTGCCAACACCACAATTCAAAGGCGTCAGTTCTTCCATCTTCCTTATTCATTGTCCAGCTTTCGCATGCATATGAGGTGATTGAAAACACCATGGCTTGGGTCAGGCTCACCTTAGTCTTCAGGGTGACATCTTTGCTTTTTAACACTTCAAAGAGGTCTTTTGCAGCAGATTTGTCCAACGCAATGTGTCTTTTGATATCTTGACTGCTTCTTCTATGAGTGTTGATTGTGGATCCAAGTAAAGTGAAATCCTTAACAACTTCAGTCTTTTCTCCATTTATCATGGTGTTGCTTATTGGTCCAGTTGTGAGGATTTTTGTTTTCTTTATGCTGAGGTGTAATCCATACTGAAGGCTGTGGGCTTTGCTATTAAAGTCCAACATTTATAGCTGTCATTTATTTTTCTTATTTTTATTAAACTGCTTAGTACTTACAGATCATGGCATAGTAAGCAATTCTATCTTCACTGGAAATGACTTATTCATTGTTGTTTGATTTTAGTTCCTGAATTCAGAATTTTAAAAATCGTGGTTTTTTTGTTTTTTTTTTTTTAAATCTCTCTAGTATATTGAAGTTTTTTAAATTAGGAATAAATGTTGACTTTTATAAAAAATATTTATCAATAATATTTTCTTCAGGTTGATAATTATAGCTCAGAAAATTTCTTTGGAAATTTATTCTAGTCTATTCATAGTTTTCCTGAAGGCAGGACAACTCTATAGGGTAGTTTATGTTCTAGAATCTGCAGTGGATCAGGCCAAGGTTTGACTTTATCTGAGACCACAAAAATGTGTGGTAACACTGTGCAACATCCTTTTATTTGACACTAACAAGTTTATGAAGATGGTCACTGTTGCAAAAATATTCTAGGGAGTCTTCCATTATCTCAAAGGTCTCTCTTAATCCTTTGATGTCTGGGGTGTTCTGTGGTGAGTCACAGAGAACACGTCACCAGTTTTCTTTATTGTGCCCTTTTCATCTATAAATGTTCTACCAGCCTCTGTGATTCCAGAAGTCCTTCAATATCACTTTCAGTTACTACACAAATCCTACACCTTTGGGTAGTTTGAAATTTAATTTTGCATTTGGTTTTGTTCATGAGTATGTCCCTCTGCTGCAAAAGACCTCTCTGAAGTGTTAAAAAGCAAGATGTCACTTTGAGGACTAAGGTGCGCCTGACCCAAGCCATGGTATTTTCAATAGTCTCATGTGCATGGGAAGGCTGGAAGATGAATAAAGAAGACCAAAGAAGAATTGACACCTTTGAATTATGGTGTTGGTGAAGAATATTGAATATGCCAAGGACTGCCAGAAGAATGAACAAATCTGTCTTGGAAGAAGTACAAGCAGAATGCTCCTTAAAGCGAGGATGGTGACACTTGGTCTCCCGTAATTTGGACATGTTATCAGGAGGGATCATTCCCTGGAGAAGGACATCATGCTTGTTAAAGTAGAGGATCAGTGAAAGAAAGGAAGACCCTTAATGAGATGGATTGATATAATGACTGCAATGATGTGCTCAAGCATAGCAATGATTGTGAGGATGGCAAAGGACTGGGCAGTGTTTTGTTCTGCCATACGTAGGGTCGCTATGAGTTGGAACTAACTCGACAACACTTAACAACAACAACAACAAAGTGTCCCTCACAGACCCAGAGAGCCTCTTGCTCAATGCACATGTATAGAATGGTGAGTGCATCAATGGGTGTTGGCTGCTAGGTGGTAAAGGATATTAGGATATCATTAAGGACCACATGGAAGAAAGTTCGGGCAATCTACTTTTGAAAATCAGCCAGTGAAAACCCTGTGGATCACAGTCGTCCAATTCACAACTTATCATGGGGATGATGCAGGACCGGGCAACATTTCATTTTGTTGTGTGTGGGGTCTCCATGAGTGGGGAGCCAACTTGATGGCAGCTAACCACAATAGGGACCACTTAGGGAGACGTGACAAAGTCCTGCTGAAGGCAAACTCTTGCTTCAGCCACGAAGGCTGTGGGCTCCCAAATCCTTGCCCGAAAAAGGCAAGAAGCCAAGTGTTTGATCTGATGCCAGCTTGAGGACATTCTACGGTGTCCTCATTCTCTAGGAGGCTGGAGGGGGGTGTGCAGTCATTCAGAGGACCCTGTACATCTTTGTTAAGTGAAGCTCAGGAATTAAAATCACCACCTTACTTCACTGCAATCTTTCAGTTCTTTTTGGTTTTACTCCATACTCACTAGTCCTTGAATTATTTTTATTTTATTCCTCTTGAATCATTTAAAATTTTTATTTTTGTCACCTTTTAATCTTTCTTAATGGCATGTGGTTGTTCGTAATACCAGTTTGGTTACTTCCCTGCACGTTTCTCACTTTAAAAACTTTTTAGGTTGTTTTAGTTACCTTTTAATTCCTTTCAAAATTAACTTTGTAAGCTTTCAGGCCTTGTGTCTGTTGATTTATTTTGACCGCTATTGTGTTAGCTCATTTTCTTTAAAGACTTTTTAGTTTATCATAGATGGATAGATGAAACCAGCACATGGGAGCTATCTGTGAGGCTGGCACATGTCTCTTTGATCCAGCAGATAGGATCCTTCTGGAACTCTCTGCAGAAATGAGGAAACTGTAGAGAGCCTGTGTTAAGCCTTGACTCGATGGAATCATGGTAGAGCAGATTTTGGAGCTAATCCACATCTCCTTGAGCCCATAAGAACTCTCCTTTGGAGATAGTTCCTGTCATGCTAGTGAGCACCAGGTGACCATGCCACCTAAGTCACCAGTCATGACTAGCTGTCACCTAGCCCACCTTCCTGTGAAGTCAGGTGTGCTGGCAGCACTCCACCATTTAGTGGAAGATATGGATTGGCACAAGCAGTGTCTACAGACAAAAGAAATTGGCATGAGCAAATATCTCACACTCCAGGCTGCCTATGTCTGTCAGAATGCCCGCCCCCCTTGTCTATCCCACTCTCATGACTGCGTTACTGAGAAGAGGAAAAATGGTCCATGGTGGCACAAATGTTTAAGAGCTCGACTGCTAGCCGAAAGGTTGGTGGTTCAAACACACCCAGCAGCACTGCAGGAGAAAGACCTGGTGATCTGCTCCCATAAAGATCTAGCCTAGAGACCCCTATGGGGCAGTTGTACCCTATCATAGGGGGTTGCTGTGAGTCAGAATCAACTCTATGACACGCAACAGCAGTTGCAAGATTTGCCAATGCCATATGGAAGTGGACTTAGGCAATGGTAAACTCGGATTCAAGAGTACCCCAGAAGAACAACAGAGCAGGGAAAAGTCTCCCAAGGTCAGAACTTGGAGCAAGTGTCTTGTCTACTTTGCATGGAATAATGCTAATAATGGGGATAATAACAACTAATAGTTTAGTGTTACATACCAGGCACTCTCACATTAACTGCTTTCATAGTAACCAGGGGAAAAGAAACGGCAAAAGATGAGGATCTATACTGATTCATGGGCAGTTACTGGAGAGTCAGGGACTTGAAGGGATCAAAGACTGAAGGATTAGAAGCAAGGAGGTTTTAGGTAAAAGGCTGATCCTTTAGAAATAAACCCTGGAGCTGAGAGTATTGACATCCCATATAAAAGTCTGCCCAAAGGTCCCACTGCAGGGGATTTCCTTAATAATTAGAGGGATGAGACGATTCAACTTGTGGATCTTTGTCAGCTTCTTTCCTGAGCCACCTCAAGGGTTTGATCAATGGGCTAAACATCAAAGTGTCCCTGGAACTTATGGCAAAGACTATGTATAGCATCAGCTATAAGGACTCCACTTAATCAAAGCTGGTCTGGCCATTGCCTCTGCTGTATGGTTGACCTGCCAGCAACATGACCAACCCCATCTTCCTGATGTGGTATCTTGAAGGGACCAACCAACAATGCCATGGCAGATTGATAACTTTGGACCCAGTCCACGTTAAAGGAACAGTGATTTGTCTACTTGAAATGGACACTTACTCTGAAATTGGGTTTGTTGTCCTGATTACCATGCTTCTGCCAACACCACTATCCATGAACTTATCGGACACCTCCTTCACCATCACAGGATACCATGCAGCCTTGCTTCTCATTGAGGAAATTGTTTCATAGCAAAATGGTCACTGGGAGCCCTCATGGCACAGTAGTTAAGCAACTGGTTGCTAACCAAAAGGTTGGCAGTTTGAATCCACCAGTCGCTCCTTGGAAACCCTTTTGTGGCAGTTCTACTTTGTCCTATAGGGTCACTATGAGTTGGAATCGACTCAATGGTAATGAGTTTATTTTTGGGGTCTTATCATGTGCCACAAAGCCCATACATAGCTGACTTTATGGAAGAGACGATGAATCAGTTAGGATGGGTTAGGATTAACCCAACTAAGGTTTATTTATCACTCACCTTTCAAGTCCAACACAGCCATTTGTATGTCACTGGTCAGATCAAGTCACAAGGCCAAACTTAACTTACAGGGAGTGAGGAAAGTGGATTTGAGTCACAATCAAATTGGAGACTGAATATCTGTGTGGCACCAAGGAAGCTTCTTAACCCTTCTAGGCTTCAGTGTCCTCATCTGCAAAACAGAGCTGCATTGAGCTCATGTGTGTGAAATGTTCTTCATAAACTCCACAGTTTGAGACAATGTTTTTATTTGAAATATTTAATGAATATTTACTTTTGATATTATAGAATACTACTTTTCCTCATTATCAAAAGTTTTTTATTTTAATTTTAATATTAATAGTTTTTAATTTTAATATTAATATTAATGTTGGCAGCTACTGTGCACTTTTGTTATTTAATATTTTTAAAGAGTGAGTGGTATCACTGCATTCTACTTTTAAATGATTTCTTAAGTCTGGGAATTTCGTTTTGCAAACCTAGATGTGCCCCATTAGTTATTCCAAAGTGCTTATACATTACACAGTGAAACCTGTGAGAGCTGGAACATGATGGGACTGCCTTGTTTATCCAGGTCTTGAAAGTTTTCTGCCTTTGACAGGGTGCAGTCTTACCACTTTTCTATCACTCTCTATTAGTGGAAAATATTTGAGTTTTTCTTCTCTGACAGGTTTCTGCCTTACACAGTTTCCAGCTTTTGCAGGTTTTACTATATAAAGTTTTTATTTTTGACTAAAAGTGGATCTGCCTGGAGTCATGATATAAAGGCTGGAAGCTCTGACACCATGATGAATCCTAAGCTTGAGATCAAAGGCAATGTTCAGTCATCCACAGAAGTTGTATGAATTAAGGAAAACATTTGTTGCTATGTTAGTCATGGAAAACCTTGTGGTCTTCTGTGATTTAGGGGTTGGCTATTTCATGTACAGGCAGTCCCTTAGTTATGAACAGCATCCATTCCTAAGTCTGTCTTTAAGTCAAATTTGTAGGTAAGTTGGAATAGGTACATATGGTTCTTATTTAGCGTCAGTCAAATGTTAACTGACTAACAGTGTTTAAGAGCTCGGCTGCTAACCAAAAGGTTGGCAGTTTGAATCCACCAGCTGCTCCTTGGAAACACTACTGGGCAGTTCTACTCTGTCCTATAGGGTTGATTTGAGTTGGAATTGACTCAACGGCAACGGAAAAGTCAAATGTTTGTCTTAGTATGGTGTATATATTTTACTTTTCTATGCATATAAAACACTTAATGAAACACTTCCAAATACATTAAAACATCTTAAACACAATAATACAGTAGACAATAATAATACAGTAATAATAAAAGTAACCACATATGGTATTGTAATGAGAGAGTAATGTGTACATTCATTATTACAAGCCATTGTATTTAACTCAAATTTTTAATACAATGGGCTTTATGGCATTCTTTTCTTAAGTATGAGTTGTCTGTAAGTTGAATGTTCATAACCCAGGAACTGCTTGTACATTATTTTACTTAACTCTTGCAACAGTCCTACAAAGAAGGTACTATGGTGAAGAAGGTACTGTGATGAAGGTACTATGATGAAGAAGGTACTATGATGAAGAAGGTAGTATGATGAAGAAGGTACTATGGTGAGGAAGGTACTATGATGAGGAAGGTACTATGGTGAGGAAGGCACTATGATAAGGAAGGTACTATGGTGAGGAAGATACTATGATGAAGAAGGTACTATGAAGAAGGAAGTACTATGGTGAGGAAGGCACTATGCTGAGGAAGGTACTATGATGAGGAAGGTACTATAGCGAGGAAGGCACTATGATGAGGAAGGTACTATGATGAAGAAGGCACTATGATGAGGAAGGTACTATGGTGAGGAAGGTACTATAGTGAGGAAGGCACTATGATGAGGAAGGTACTATGATGAAGAAGGCACTATGATGAGGAAGGTACTATGGTGAAGAAGGTACAATGATGAAGAAGCTACTATGATAAAGAAGGTACTATGGTGAAGAAGGTACTGTGAAGAAGAAAGTACTATGGTGAGGAAGGCACTATGCTGAGGAAGGTACTATGATGAGGAAGGTACTATAGTGAGGAAGGCACTATGATGAGGAAGGTACTATGATGAAGAAGGTACCATGATGAAGAGATTATGATGAAGAAGGTACTATGATGAGGAAGGTACTATGATGAAGAAGGTACTATGATGAGGAAGGTACTATGATGAAGAAGGTACTATGATGA
>NW_004444101.1:1693857-1700773 GCF_000243295.1 Trichechus manatus latirostris | reverse complement strand
TATGATGAAGAAGGTACTATGATGAGGAAGGTACTATGATGAAGAAGGTACTATGATGAGGAAGGTACTATGATGAAGAAGGTACTATGATGAAGAAGGTACTATGATGAAGAAGGTACTATGATGAAGATATTATGATGAAGAAGATACTATGATGAAGAAGGTACTATGGTGAAGAAGGTACTATGATGAGGAAGGTACTATGGTGAAGAAGGTACTATGGTGAGGAAGGTACTATGGTGAGGAAGGTACTATGATGAAGAAGGTACTATGATGAAGAAGGTACTATGATGAAGGAAGTACTATGGTGAGGAAGGTACTTTGATGAAGAAGGTACTTTGATGAGGAAGGTACTATGATGAAGAAGGTACTATGAACCCATTTTACGGATGAGGACATTAAGCTCTGAGACTCTGAGTGGCTATGTTAAGGTCACCCATTTGGTGAGGGAGAAGTGCACTCCATCTTTTGCCTATAATCCTTGTTTCACCAAATCTCAGCTACCTCCAATAGCAGCTGTGTGTTTCAGATGGGAAGTCCAGAAAACATACGCTCATCAATAACTTTTGTTATTGAGTGGCACCAATTCACAGGTGTGACTGTCCATGCTTGAGATCTGACATACATGAAGTTTTTTTGAGGGCAGAAATGGTGCTTTAGCATATCCTGCAGCCCAGAGCACAGGGTCATTCATAAATAAGTGATCAAAAGTATTCTTTCAGTATGATCGTCTAACTCCTTTCTTGTATGAACCATCCCTCAAATGCTAGAGATATGTCTAAAGCACATTCATACATAGAAACTGGGTTGTGAAGTATGACACCTGTTTTATTAAAACAAAGCAGGATAAACTTTCTCTTGCAATTAGCACTACTAATGTTTTCATTCATATGCATTGTTTTTAACCTCAAAACTGTCCAGATGTGGTAGGTGCACTTTTAGGGAAGGTATTGCCAGCAGAACTTACCTGGGGGTTTGCACCCAGACCTATGGCAGTTCTGAGCTGGCTGAGGATACCGAGGCAGGGCCATGACAGGTATGGTGTGGATGACTTCACGTTGCCTCAAATATGCAGCACCGGACAGCAGGTTTGTGGTTTTCCCAGCACAAGCTCATTATTTCAGCCAAACTGATGCTCATCATAATGGGCAGAGACAGGCAAAGCTGATACTATGCGCATTTCATGAATGGGAAAGAGAGGAATCTCAGCAACTTGTCCAAAGGCATAGAAGACCGACCTGGTTGGATGACTCTGGCCTTCTGATTTTCTTTTTTAACAGCACTAAACCAAAACCCATTGCCGGTGAGTCGATTCTGACTCCTAGCGACCCTATAGGACAGAGTAGAACTGCCCCATAGGGTTTGCAAGACTGTCGATCTTTATGGAAGCAGCAGAGACGGATTACGCAATAAGCAAGGTAAGCAAACAGGGGCACCAGTTGTTCAAAGCAAAGACCCATAGATGCCAAGCAGACAGGACCCAAGGGAAAGTGAGCTCTGCAGTGGAAGGGAACTGGCAGGGCACTAAATAAAATGGATACCATTTTATAAATTTTGTATATGATAACAATTATATTTTCAAATCGGGTATAACCGCACATTCAGTTCTCTCTCATCGACCACCTAAGAACACAGCAGTGGCACTATAATCACGTGACTTGTGACATCATCTGGCCCTGCGCAAAGCAAACAAACACATTTAAGACTGAGCATATCTTTGTATCTGTATCATACTCATTGTGATTGCTTTTGTCCCTGTCAGGTATCAGCAGTAGTCCAATGACCTGTGAAGATGCAACATCAAAGGACAGAAAGTGAGTGCACAAGTTTTTAAATATTATTTCAAGATGAAAAACACTCATGGAGATCTGTGAAGGGGCGGCCAACAAACATCATATGACAAATAAATGAAATTATTTCCAACTGCCTTAGTAAGTACTATTTCTTTTGACTGTCTCAAACCTGAGAATAAAATTACATGTTCCAAATACATTTTAATTGTCTCATATGCCTGTGAAAGCTGGACAATGAATAAGGAAGACCGAAGAAGAATTGATATCTTTGAATTGTGGTGTTGGTGAAGAATATGGAATATACCGTGGACTGCCAAAAGAAGGAACAAATCTGTCTTGGAGGAAGTACAACCAGAATGCTCCTTAGAAGCAAGCATGGCAAGACTATGTCTCACATATGTGGTACATGTTGTCAGGAGGGATCAATCCCTGGAGAAGGACATCATGCTTGGTAAAGTACAGGGTCAGTGAAAAAGAGGAAGACCCTCAACGAGTTGGATTAATACAGTGGCTGCAGCAATGGGCTCAAACATAGCAACAATTGTGAAGATGGCACAGGACCGGGCAGTGTTTTGTTCTGTTGTACACAGGGTCGCTATGAATCGGAACCAACTTGACGGCACCTAACAACACCGAATTTTCAAATATAAATTTTTGTGTTCACGTCCAAATTCAAAAGTAAATTTTATTTTATAAATTTTACCTGTTTTGTAAATTTTATTTATTTTCAATTACTCAAATTTATTTGCCGTGGTAGAAACAAACTTAAAAGGTGACATAATTTTATATCCAGGTAAAATGAAATGGCAACAACTAAGTGGAGTGCAAAAATGAAAGCTCACAGAAGATAAAAAGAAAAGGATTTGTGAATCCCTAAAGACAATTCCAAAATTAACTTCCTTTTTAAAATGTGATGAATCATGAGAGACTTCTTCTGGTGAATGCTCAGTTTTAATGGGTGCAAATCGTTGTACTAGTGCTGCTAATACTGGAATTACTAACAGCAATATGAATATAACACAATTTGTTCCAAATTCACCATCGTTTCCTTCTGTAGTAAAACATTTAACGATGGTGTAGAAAGTAAAACTGTTTTAAAATCTGAAATTGTCACATCTGCAGACCCCATAAAGAGCAGAAATGCAGATCCTGCTTTGTGGAATAATTTTTCTTCTAATGATGAAAGTTATTGGATTGAAAGAAGGCCAAATGATTGTCAATATCTCAGCGGACCATTTGAAAACTCATGTTGAAAATTTCTGCATGGTAAACATACAAGGTTCTGTAGCCAGAATATATTTCTAGGGTGCAAAGCTAATGGTGAAAATTGCAAGAGGGAGTGACTACTGTATTCTCCATCGGCCAGCTCTGTATTGTTTTGTTTGCAACCTGTTCAGTCTTAAATCATTTAATTCTTGATTTGCTATGGATGAATTTAGTGGTTGCTGCAAGTTCAGTAAGATTGACAAACATGAAAACAGTTCAATTCACAGAAATTATATGTTGTCATATTTACACTGAAGACATGGTTTTGGCTTAACTCATGAACTAGAAACACAAATTAATGAAGAACAGTCAGTATTGGAAGGCCATTCTGCAACGCATCGTTGATGTCATTATAACAATCGCTGAACGTGGACTATCTTCTCAGGAAGCAATGAAGTGTTTGAGTCCCCTAAAAATGGAAATTTTTTGGGTTTACTTGAACTTATTGCTCAGTTTGATCCATTTTTAGCAGGTCACATCTCAAAATATGGTAACACAGGAAAGGGAAATCCATTGCATATGTCTAAAGCAACGTGTGAAGAATTAATAAACTTAATAAGTGATAAAGTTTGATCATCTATTTTCAGTGAAATAAGTATACTCAGTATTTCAGTTTGTCTATAGATTTCACTCCTGGTCTTTCTCATACCGATCAGCTAAGTATTGTTTTAAGATATGTATCTCCAACAGATGAAAAACCTATTGAGCGATTTATCACATTTACAGAACAAGTGGATACTGCTTGTTTAAAATCAGGAAAGGTGAGCATTGAGGTTGTATCCTTTCACCATACTTATTCAATCTGTATGCTGAGCAAATAATCCAAGAAGCTAGACTATAGAAGAAGAACAGGGCATCAGGACTGGAGGAAGGCTCATTAACAACCTGCGTTATGCAGATGACACAACATTGCTTGCTGAAAGAGAAGAGGACTGGAAGCACTTACTAATGAAGATCAAAGACCACGGCCTTCAGCATGGATTACACCTCAACATAAGGAAAACAAAAATCCTTACAACTGGATCGATAAGCAACATCAGGATAAACAGTGAACATACGGAAGTTGTCAGGGATTTCATTTTATTTGGAGCCACAATCAACCCCCATGGAAGCAGCAGTCAAGAAATAAGTGAGGCATTGCGTTGGGCAAATCTACTGCAAAAGACCTCTTTAAAGTGTTAAAAAACAGAGATGTCACTTTGAGGACTAAGGTGCGCCTGACCCAAGCCATGGTGTTTTCAATCACCTCATATGCGCGTGAAAGCTGGACAATGAATAAGGAAACCCGAAGAATTGATGCCTTTGAATTATGGTTTTGGCGAAGAATATTGAATATACCATGGACTGCCAGAAGAATGAGCAAATCTGTCTTGGAAGTTCAGCCAGAGTGCTCCTTGGAAATGAGGATGGTGAGACTTTGTCTCATGTACATTGGACATGTTGTCAGGAGGGGCCAGTCCTTGGAGAAGGACATCATGCTTGGTAAGGTAGAGGATCAACAAAAAAGAGGAAGATCCTAGTTGAGATGAATTGACACAGTGGCTGCAACAATGGGCTCAAACATAGCAACGATTGTGAGGATGGCACAGGACCAGGCAGTGTTTTGTTCTGTTGTACATCGGGTCGCTATGAGTCAGAAGCGACTCAATGACAACAAGCTTAAAAAATCATACTGTCGAAGAAATTGCAAATCAAGCACCTCACTATTTATGTCAAGTTTGCAAAACTGATTTTTCTTAGTGTAGAGGCCAGTCCTATGAAAATACTGCCAATATGTCAAGGCGTTATAAAGGCATGCAACAGAAAATTTTAGAATGTAATGAATATGCCATTTTCCTACCATGTGCTGTGCATTCACTTAATCTTGCAGGACATACTGAAGTAGATTTTTGTCCAGAAGCACTTGATTTTTCTCCTACTGTTCAGTTACTCTACACATTTTTTGCCACCTCTACTGACTGATGGGCAGTTCTTAAAACATATTTAGGCAATGATCGAGTATTAAAATATCTTTCTAATACCCGTTGGGAAACGCATGCTGTAGCAACAAGTGCAATTCCTTAGAAAATATTGCTGAAGACCAGACACAAAAAGGAGATACCAAAAGAGAAACTGAAAACATGGCCAACAAAATGCACTGGAGAGCGTATTTATGTTGGTTCTGTGGAATAATATATTGCAGCATTTTCATCAGATAAGTCAAGTTCTCCAAGACTCAGAAATAAATTAAAAGACATGCACAGATGTCTACCAGTCATTAACAGAGTATTTACATAATTTAGGAGAAGATTTTGAAAAATTTGAAAACACCAAAACAAATGCTGCCAAATACTGATTATCAAGTGGTTCACCATCGCAGAAGCATTATAAAGAAATAAGAAAATGACAGAAGTGCTCTAGAAGTATCATTGAGTGCCAGAGATCAGTTTCACGTCCTCACATACTACACCATCATTGATACACTTGAATTTTGCATGTAAAGAAGGGTGAAAGCGTATGAAGTTCTTTCAGATAGATTTTCTTTTTTAAATAATGTGGCTAGACCTGATGAAGAATGCATGGAGGCATCCAAGAAATTAGTGCAGGCTTATCCTGATGACTTCAATACAACCTTTATAGAGAAGCTCGACAATCTCATTCTTACATGAGAACTAAGTTTACAGATTTAGGAAAGACAAATTTTACTCATGTAGGCATGTATGATTCCATAATAGAAGATAAAATGCAATGCATATTTCCCAATGTTGAAATTGCTTTACGCATATTCCTAACTTTAATGATCATAAACTGCACAACGGAATGCTCATTTTCTTCCCTAAAGTGACTCAAAAACCCTCAACCTACAACAGTGATTCAAGAAAGACTCAATTCATTATCCTTAATATGTATGGAAGTAGATATTGTTTGGCAGCTTAATTGCGATAAAATCATTGAAGAATTTTTAAGAGCAAAGAATTGAAAGAAATGTTTTAATTATAACATGTTGGAGATTAAAGATCTAGCTAAAAACAAAATACAGTAATTTGTAATATTTGTTTTCTGATCATTAAATTTTCTTTTATGACATCTTTTCATGTGTTCATTTATACTTACAGCATTTATTACAAAACTGGCATCAAAATTGAAGTATGAGTCATTTAAAGCAAAATTGGTGAAAGTCAATTTTTCATTGTGGGAGATTAACAGAATTTTACGTTGATCTTTGAAATGACTAAGTTCACTGACTCATTTTCTCTGTTGTACAATATGTAGAATATTCTCTTTGTAGAAAATGTGCTATATAGTAAAAATCTTTGTACCCCACATCTACAAAAAATTTTATAATCCAGGTCATCTCATTCTGCACAAATGTCATACACCATTTTGTGTTCACACTGCTAATATTTTTTTAAATTGTTGTAGTCTAAATGAAGTTTACATTTCAAGTTAGTCTCCCATACAAAATTTTATACATACATTGTTATGTGACCCTAATTGCTCACCCCATTCTGTAACAGCACACTCCTCTTGTCCATCCCTGATTCCCCACATCCAATCAACCAGCTCCTAACACTCTCTGCCTTCCCATCTCACCTCTGGACAGAAGCTACCCCTTTGGTCTCTTGTATCTATTTGAGCTAAGAGATACACTCCTCACAAGTATCACTTTATGTCCCACAGTCCAGTCCAATACCTGCCTGAAGAGTTGGCCTCTGAGGGAGTTCCGGCAAAATGGCGCTCTAGGCAGAAGTACCACGCCGTCCCTCCACAGCAAAGATCCGAAAAACTAAGCCGAACAGAGAATACAGCAATCCTGAAACCCTAAAACATGAAATGAAGAGATAAAGAACTCAGCCAAGCACCAAATGGAGTGAGAA
>NW_004444101.1:1670146-1684536 GCF_000243295.1 Trichechus manatus latirostris | reverse complement strand
TGTGGGGTTGTTAACCAATGTCATAAAACAACATGTGTACTACTGTTTCATGAGAAACTATTTGTTCTGTAAGCCTTCACCTGAAGTACAATAAAATATATTAAAGAAAAAAAAAAGTGTTGGGCTGATAGAAAATCCAGGGGCCATGCTTTCCAGGTTACCTCCAGTCTCAGTCAGACCATTAAGTCTGGTCTTACTAGAATTTGAGTTCTGCACCCCATCTTTCTACTGCTCCATCAGAGACTCTCTGTTGTGTTCCCTGTCAGGGCGGTCATTGGTGGTAGCCGGGCACCATCTAGTTCTTCTGGTCTCAGGCTAATGAAGTCTCTGGCTTATGTGGCCCTTTCTGTCTCTTGGGGTAATACTTCCCTTGTCACACTGTTAATATTATAGTCCCACATTTAAAAAGAAATCACACATGGATAGCTAAGGCATACACACACATACACACACATATATACACATATATAAAACTCACATATCCTGTTCGAATGCATGAGTAAGCAGAGGAGGGGACAGCACAGATTATCAGTGTTTAGGGCCCTCTCCTACCTTAATCCAGCCCTGGAAGCAGACGGCTACATCTTTCTCCCACAGAGTCGCTGGTGGGTTAGAACTACCTACCTTTCAGTTAGTAGATGAGTGCTTCACCACTGTGCCACCAGGGCTCCTTGACCACACTAAAGAAGATAATTGTAATTTTGTGGAAGGTAACTAGTCTGAATTTATTGTATCACTATATTCCACTCGGTGGAAGATCTGGAGAGAAATGACCACTCTAAGTCTAGTTGCCATGTCCTACAGAGCTCATTTCCTGCTGTGACAGGAGATGAGCTGGGAAATGTGGTTGACACAGTGGGTCATCTGTTCTTCATCAAGGCGTTTGACAATCTTCGTATGATCTATTGTGGACATGTTGGAGAGATGTGGGGTGGAGGCCGGTATAATTAGGTGGATTGCTAACTGGCTAATGGTGTCCAAAGGAATTGTTGACTCACTAACCAATGGTTTTTGGTCTTGTGTTGCCAAACTCTGCACATAATTCTAGAGCATTCAGCATTTTATTAGTGCCATGGACAGAAACGTAGTGGTCACAACGATCACATTTACAGATGGCAAGAACCTGGGAGGGATAGTGAAGAGAACTTGAGAGAAGTGGCTGAATCTGTAAAGAAATATTTTAATAGGCATAAATGTAAATACTTTTATTTGAGTTCTCCTCCCCCCCAATTCCTCAAATAAACTACCTCTCGATATAACCCGTAACCAGTTGCCTTTGAGTTGACTTTAACTCACGGCAACCTCCCAATATAGGATAAAAGAATAGTAGTTAATAGTAGTAAATTAATAGTGGTTCAATTTTAGTGATAGTTCAATACCCAGAATTACAAAACAGAAATGACATGGAAATGGGACCCTCACGTAAAACTCAACTACTGAAAGTAGTAAGTTAAGAATAGTAAGTTGTTGTTGTCAGGTACTGTCGAGCTGGTTCTGACTCATAGAAACCCTAGGTACAACAGAATGAAACACTGCCCAGTCGTGCATCATCATCTTAATTGTTGTTATGCTTGAGCCCATCGTTGCAGCCACTGTGTCAATCTATCTCACTGAGCGTCTTTCTCTTTTTTGAGTAAGTCCAAAACCAACCAAACTCATTGCCATCAAGTTGATCCCAACTCATAGTGACCCTATAGGACAGAGTAGAACTGCCCCAGAGTGTTTCCAAGAAGTGGCTGGTGGATTTGAACTGCTGACTTTTTGGTTAGCAGCCAAACTCTTAACCACTGCACCACCGGGGCTCCTTTGAGTAAGCAGCATATTGCGAATATCTCAAAGATTTCATCAATGTTAATATCAGTTCAAGGAGCCCCGGTGGCATGTGGTTAAGTGCTTGACTGCTAACCAAAGATGATGGTTCGAACGCAATCATCTGCTCCGTGGGAGAAAGACTTGGCGATGTGCTTCCGTAAAAGATTTACAGCCTTGGAAACCCTATGGGGCAGTTCTACTCTGTTCAATGGGGTCGCTATGATCCAGAATCAACTCAACAGCAATGGGTTTGGTTTTTGGTAATATCAGGTTAGTGTGAATAAACACTGTAATCCACACTAAAAAGCTGGTTTGGTTGCATGTAAGTTTATGGAAATATGGTATCTAAATGGAGGTCTGATTAGAGCATACCTAGTGAATCGTCACCCTTTAGGGGGTCCAAAGATACACTGTAGTAGGTACAGGAGAGTGTGTCCAGATAGCAGAGGTGATACCCGCCCCTGTCCTGCCAGGAATGCTTAAAGGAACCAGAGCTCTTCCATGTGGCAAAGAGAAGACGTGGGGGTAAGAGAGAAAAGACAGGGGCAGATTAACTAGTGAGCATGGTGTGCACCTGCTTGCACTGAGCAAGGTACGAACAGGCTTAATTGTGATGAGCAATTTCAGTGGGTTTCACCACATCGTTGATGTGGCAGAGGACAGGTGAAATTGTTTACTGTAGATTGGTGGGAAGACACAATTGGGCCTGTGTGTAGATTGCTTATTGGGTAATGTGGCCCTGTTAAGAGGTCATTCAAAAACGAACAAACAAACAAAAAAAAACCAAACCTGTTGCCCTTGAGTCAATTCTGACTCATAGTGACCCTACAGAACAGAGTAGAACTGCCCCATTGGGTTTCCAAGCAGCAGCTGGTAGATTTGAACTGCCGATCTTTTGGTTAGCAGCCAAGCTCTTAACTACTGTGCCAACAGGGCTCCAAGAGGTTATTTTAAGGTTTAGAACCGGATGGGTAGATGGTAGAAAATGAGATAGGTTACACAGGGCTGTGGCTGGTTCTTTATTCCAAATACACTCAAGCCCAGATGTATAAACAATTGGAAGGGGAGGCTGCAGCTGGGAGTTTGACCACACGGCTTTGATGCCGTGAGAGTTTATTCAGGAAATACTCCATGGCAGGGATGAAAGTCATGCGGGGCTTTGAAGAATAAGGAGGGTTTTGATACAGAGATATTTGAGGTGTCCCAAGAAGTCATCAAGGGGCAGAAAAAGCAGCAAGATAATCGGCTGAGCGATATGAGAACATGACAGCTGTAGATATGAGCTTTGTTGCTACACTTGTGTTTGTAGCTGTGTTTGTAGACACAAGTCTGATGACAAAGCTCACATCGCTGGCTCTGCCACTTGCTTGCTCTGCAGCCTTGTAGATAGAATGATGCAGATTCCCACGTCCTAGTCCCTGGAACCTGTGAACACATTACGTTACGTGGCAAAGGGGAATTAATTAAGATTGCAGATTGAATTAAGTTTGCTAATCAGCAAATGGAGCCCTAGTGGACCAGTGGTTAAGAGCTCGGCTGCTAATGAAGAGGTTGGCAGTTAGAATCCACCAGCAGCTCCTTGGAAACCCTATGGGGCAGTTCTGCTCTGTCTTATAGGGTCACTATGAGTCAGAATCGACTCGACGGCCCAAGTGATGAATTCTGACCAAGGGAGAGAGTTGAGTGTTATTTCCTGTTGAGATTGTGAAAGGCCCAGGCTCTTTTCTTTAATCTCTCTCTCTCTTATTTAAACATATTCAGCTGTTTTTTCTTATTGTTGTAAAAATATAGGTAACACAACATTTGGCAAATCAATATTTTTCACCTGTACAATTCAATGAGACTAATTAAGTCAATCATGTCGATCAACTGTCACCAATATCTGTTGCCAGATTTTCCATCACCATAAACAGAAACTCAGTGCTTCCTAAACAATTATTTCCCCCTTCCTTTCTTCCTCCCTCCCACCCCTGGTAACCACTATTAAACTCTGATCTCTCTACATATCTCTACACGTTTGCCTATCCTAGGTATTTCCTGTTGGTGAGATCGTACACTATTCGTTCTTTTGTGATTGCTGTATTTCACTCAACATAATGTTTGCAAGGTTCCTCCACCTTGTGCCATGTAGCAGGAATTCGTATCTTTTTATGGCTGAGTAACCACGGTGAACCGTTCCTTTGACATGAATAACACTGTGACCAGATGTGATTGATGTTTAGATAAAAGTATTTTGGTATATCTATTTTATTTCTCCTATAACGTAAGTCGGTTAAGACAAATCTAGACATGTCATATGCTTCTATGAAAAACAGAAAATTTGATTTTTTAAAACTGTGATTCCACCTAGAGGAATTAAAAAAAGAGAGAAAAAAAATTTCCTGGGACTATATGGTAAATCCGTACAGTGCAGTACTGAAATATACCAGAAGTATACCAAGAAAAGAGACAATGTTTAGAAGAATTTTAAACCAGCTGTAATATTTTCATTTTTGTAACTTTTCTGTGCCTCAGTTTCCCCTTGGTGAAATGAGGATAATTTTACAGTTGAAGCAACAAAGAAGCAGGCAAGCCAGATGCTTAAGAGAGCAGGTCCAGTGCCAGGCAGTCGGTGTTCTCTCCACAACACCGCACTTCCTAGCTGTATGGGCAAGTAACTTATCTTTGCTGTGCCTCAGTTTCAGAATCTGTAAAATGGGGCTAATAGTACTTACTCTGTAGAGTTAACGTGAGAATTTACATGGGTTAACACTCCCAGCATTACCTGGCACATAACTATATGTTAACTACCTCTACTGAAAAGTTTGTTGAAAATGTCAAATGTCATGTCTTGTTCCAATTTTCTTACTGTTCTATTTGTACCAAACTATTATGTTTGGCCTAACTCTAGTTTTATTTAAATGCCCTTATGCTAGTAAATGCCCTTTCTGTCCACATTTCAAAACTGAAAATTGAGAAAATTATCAACTTAGAAGATGGCAGTGCATTAGAGATAATGTGGAAGGGAAGCAGTTCTTCTAAAAAAGGAGATACGCTGAGTAAACAGTCCCCGAAGCAGTCCTGAGTGCGTTCCAGATGAGTAATGATTTATGAACGGGAAATCTGGGTCGGCTTTGCTTCAGTTAAACAGTGCGGGTAGATGGAAACCAGATGTTTAACCTTTATCTCAAAGGTCCACAAAGCCAGCAGCACCGAGAGGTGAGGAAGAGGGAGAGGAGAGTGGAAGAGAGAACAGCAGGCAGAGGAGCCCCGGAGGCCCA
This sequence comes from Trichechus manatus latirostris, assembly GCF_000243295.1. Taxonomy (NCBI): domain Eukaryota; kingdom Metazoa; phylum Chordata; class Mammalia; order Sirenia; family Trichechidae; genus Trichechus; species Trichechus manatus. The sequence continues at coordinate 1,679,464 of NW_004444101.1, read as the reverse complement.
CGTGGGGCGTCCGGGGCACCCGGGAGGAGGGAGGAGAACCAGAGAGAGGAGCGAGCTCACCAAGCAGGCACTCATGGAAACACAACGCCCTCCAAACTCTACTCATAAAACGTTTCATCAGCCAGAAAACCTGGTGCTGCTCAGGATATATGTTTTGTGTTAACACATGTTCCCATGGAAACCAGCTGAAAAAGTTCAGATGTTCTTATGGACTTCAACTAGTTGAGATACAGAGTGTGTGTGTGTGAGAGAGCACGTGTAAATATATGCGACGTATTTTATAATACATCTCAGTGAAAGACCTCTTTTTCCCCCAATTAAATCTCTGAAAGAGTCCAGTTTCCTAAAAGCTGAAACAAGATTGACTTTTAATACAAGTCTAGCAAACACAAGAAAATGTACGCGTGTATTTTTCCTCACTGCCAAACTAAGTCAACGGAAATCAGAACTCTAGAACGGGGGTCGGCAAACTACTGCTTGGGGGTCACTTCTGGCTCACAGTCCATTTCTGTACAGTGGACAAGTTAAGACGTTTTTATACTTTTTTTAAAGGGTTGTAAAGAAGAAGAAGAATATGTGACAAGATTGTGTGTAGCACCAAATGTCTACAACATTTACTCTCTAGCCCTTTACAGAAAAATTTTGCTAACCCCTGATCTAGCATATAATGATGTTGCAAGTGAAGTCAATGCATATAAGTCAGATCGATAATAATTTATCTAAGTGCAACAATTCTTAGAAATATTTTTACCAGCCATAGTATGTCGGTTGGGTGGAACTTCATTTGATCACTTCATGCTCAGCCACTGTATTCATCCTCTCAAATGGGGACAAGCTAACAAGAAGCACATATGTGGAAAAGGCAGGAGCGGAAAAGTCTACCCGGCTGCCTCTCAGGGAAAGCACAAGATGTTCTGGGTCTGTGCAGAGAGCGTCAGCTGCCAAGCTCAGAGCTGGCGCCCACCTTTCCACCCTTGTAAAGGCAAATGAACAATGAGCCACGAACAGTCACAGAAGAATGTGTCCTGGACTTTGGAGAGATCCAGAGAATAAGGCACACCAGGAGAGACAGTGAACAGATGACCCTTTCTTGGATAAATTGACCCTGATCAAATAATGAAGAGACCAATAGGGAGACAGACAAAAGCAACCGTTAAGCTAATGGCAACTAGATGTTACTGGGTGTTTATGGTGTGCTAGGGACTGTCAAGTCAAGGATTTCATTTGACTTGGATCCACAATCAACACTCACGGAAGCAGCAGTCAAGAAATCAAATGACTCATTGCACTGGGCAAATCTGCTGCAGAAGACCTTTTTAAAGTGTTCAAAAGCAAAGACGTCACCTTGAAGACTAAGGTGCGCCTGACCCAAGCTATGGTGGTTTCAATTGCCTCGTATGCACGTGAAGAAAGCCGGACAATGAATAGGGAAGACCAAAGAAGAATTGACGCCTTTGAATTGTGGTGTTGGTGAAGAATACTGAATATACCGTGGACTGTCAAAAGAACGAACAAATCTGTCTTGGAAGAAGTACAGCCAGAACGCTCCTTAGAAGCATCAGGATGGCGAGACTTCATCTCACATACTTTGGACATATTATGAGGAGGGATTAGTCCCTGGAGAAGGACATCATGCTTGGTAAAGTAGAGGGTCATCGAAAAAGAGGAAGACCTTCAACGAGATGGATTAACACAGTGGCCGCAATAATGAACTCAAGCATAACAATGATTGTGAGGATGGTGCAGGATCGGGCACTGCTTTATTCTGTTGTACATAGGGATGCTATGAGTCAGAACCGACTGGACAGCACCTAAAAACAACACAGACACAGTGCTAAGTACTTCTGCATTATCGTATTTAATCCTCATAATGAGCTTCTGATGATGAAGGCACAGATTCTGAGGTGAAGTAACGTTTCCAAAGTCAAATAGCTGTTAAGAGGCAGAGCAGTGGTCTGAGAACAGACTCGCAATCGCTGCCCTATTATCTTGCAAAGGTTTAATGTAGAGTGTTTGGATATAAATATGCAGGAGGCAAATGGAATGGAAAAATAGATGGTTATTAAGCTGCTGCTGTCTAGTCGATTCTGATCCCTGGCGACCCCACGTGTTACAGAGTAGAAATGTGCTCCACAGGCTGTAATCTTTATGGAAGCAGAGTGCCAGGCCTTTCTTCTGCAGCAACACTGGGCAGGTTTGAATCACCAGCCTTTTTGTTCATTGCACCACCCAGGGACCTTTATTTGCTGTGTTTTATTTCCTTTTTGTTTCCAAAACTGTGATAATAAAACCCTAAACACAGAGGTGTCAGAAAATTGCATTCTAGACTTCATATTCCATGGAGCTGGAAATATGCTGTGCCAGGCTAGCTTCGGGGTTCTGGACTGCTTGAAGACCCCTCTTCCCAGAATGCTCTCTCACTTTTTCCTTGTGGCAAAGTCTGTTTCTTGGTGCCCAGGTCAACTGACACTACAATATGTCTTGACTTGTTTCCACTTGGAACTAAATCTCTTTCTTGAATTATGCATTGCCTTCTGCAACTGCTTCAGAATGGCCCGTGGTCCCCTGACGAGTGAGCGTACAAAACGCTAAAGAGCAGCAGGGGCATCGAATGGGAGAGCCAGGCTGTGCTTGAGGAGGACAGACACAACCACCGGGCCACAGCCACGAGTCAGCCTGGCACACAGAGCTCTGTTCAAATGCGGAGGATGGTGGTCAGCTGAGTCCCTCTCAAGAATTTAGTTTGCAAGGTTTCTAACAAAAACCCCAAATCCAACCCACTGCCATCAAGTCGATTCTGACATATAGTGACCCTATGTACGGTTTCTAAGGTTGTAAATCTTTACGGAAGCTGACTGCCATGTCTTTCTCCTGTGGAGCGGTGGTGAGTTCGAACCACTGACCTTTTGGTTAGCAGCTGAGCGCTTAACCACTGCACCACCAGGGCCCCTTCAAAAGAAGCAGAAATAGACGGAGTGGCTAATAATATGAACTGAGAGGCTCCCAGTGATGAGGGAAGACCTTCTGCTGCTCGGAGGCCAAAGTAACAACTTGATCTTGTCTCCGGAGTGTCCTTTGGTCTACCCGGGTGCTGTCTTGAGGTCTGTGAGCCTCAGCTGCAGAGTTCTGGATTTCTGTGAGATGCTTGTATTCTCTGACTACACCTGGCCTTTTATGCATTCGTTCATTTGGTGGTTCTTTATTGGGAACACCAAATTCTAGATTCTTTACTGGGCACTGAGAATTCACCAGTGAACAAACATATATGATTCTTGCCCTCATGGAGCTTACAGCCCAACTAAGCAAACAGACCCTAAAACAAGTCAATAATTAATGAGCACTTTCCAAGGAGAGTGTTGGGTGCTATGAGACACCTGATGTTGGGTCCTGGGCGCACGTGGAGGTCTCCCTTAGGACCTGAAGGCTTAGAGATTGTGAAAATGTACCTCTTAGATCTCCCACTATGGGAAAAAAAGGATGAGGTGCGGGCTGGAGATGCAGATTTCAGGATATTCAGTCCATAGATGGTGTATGAAGGTATAATGTGGATGAGGCTGCGCGGCGTGAAGAGGCCAGGCTTAGGTGGTCTGGAGGAGCTTTGACATTTAAGGTTTGGTGAGGTAGAGCTGGCAAAGGGGACAATGAGCGGTGCCAAGGAGCTGAGAGGACAACTCAGGGTTCTGCCATGTGGGCTGAGGTGTCACCAAGTGCGGGTGGGAGCCCCTAATAACCCAGCTTTGGGAGTGTGAGGAGGAATCGACCACATTTTTAAGCAAGCGAAGGAGTTACTTCAATAAAGAAGCATGATTTAGGTAGAGGCTATAGCATATGTAGGGAGCCCTGGTGGCACAGTGGTTAAAGAGCTCGGCTGCTAACCAAAAGGTTGGCAGTTCCAATCTACCAGTCGCTCCTTGGAAACCCTATGGGGCAGTTCCACTGTGTCCTATACGGTCACTATGAGTTGGAATCACCTCGATGGCAATGGGTTTTAATAACATATGAAGCAAAGAGATAGAAAATGTTATGATCTACATGAAAAACTGTAAATTAGTAAGAATGAGGTGGGGAGAGCAGGGTGCCGGATGAGGAGGGACAGGAGTCAAGGCTCATAAAGGAGTGGGGTGCAGGTCACAAAGGGCTCTATGTTCCGTCTTGGGAAAGTGTAGGCTCTTCCGAAATTTGCTGAGTTCCGTTGGAGTATTTTAAGCAGGGATGAAGCATGATCTAATTTGCCTTTTAGGAGATCACCCTAGCATCCCTGTGAAAATTAGATGGGAGGGGTTGAGACAAACAGGCTAAGGGAAGGTTCGTCTAGGATCCAGGTAAGAAATCACCAGGACCTAGACTGAGGTAGTGGCGGTGGAGAGAGTGGGTGGGGGAGGCAGAGGCTAGAGGTATTTAAGAAACAGCATGGACAGGAAGTTAGGAACCTCATGTCTAAGAAGCTCAGCATTTTAAATTTCCATCCTATAAGCATAGTTCACAGAGAAACAGATTAAGAATTAAAACTCCCTGATGACAGTCCAGATATAACTCATCAAAGTGGAAATTTCATTCCTTGGAGGATGTTGAGCTACAGGTGTTGGTGCTACAAGCAGCCCAGGTTGGTGATACTGTGGTTCTTTCTGAAAGTACCACGCAGCTATCCCAATTTCACGCATTGTATGAACAAGGTATATCCAATATTATACAACTTTTTTTTCAGCCATTGTAGCACAACTTTCCTGATCTTAATACCATTTTAAGTGGGCCATCATGGAACACAATACCTTGGTAATGTGTAGGTTTACTAGAAAATTCTGTCTTCCCAAGTTGAAAGGACCAATAAAAATCGCCAAGGCAAAAGTGATTAATGCCTGTAAGCAGATCATCTCAATATAGTTCAATTCCATTAAAAAAATGTAAAAATTAAGTTTGCTTCCACCTGAATCTAAAAATATTCCCATAATAAGGTTGTTATGGAGCATGATGGAATTTGGAAAGGCATTGCAGCAAAAATGTGATCCAGTGTTTCCTGCAAAGAACTCTGTGAAGCTTTCTGATGCAATAGCTAGCGTTACCACATTACTTTAACCCTAAGCATGATCCCATTTAGGATGATTAAGATTAAGGTGATATGACAGGGATGAGACACGGGTGGTGATTTTCATTCTCATCCCTTCTGGGGGAGTTATAAAGGGAGTAGACAGAAGGACTCTCCCTTCTGAGACCTCCATCTTGGATCAAGACGCATGGCGGAGGCTTTGAGAAGAAACTAAAAACGTGGAAACATCCAGTCATCATCAGAGGCTCCACCACTTGTCCCAAGTCTGCTCCACGGTTGACAGGCCCTGTCTACTCCCCTACACAGCTCAGCCGCAGCTGTGGAGTTAATGCACTGCCTCCTGATGGAGTAACTTTGGCATCCAGCAGCAGGCAACCCTGCTCTATCCTCAACTCTTAGTATTTCTGCTCCCCTATTTAGGTGCTCATGATTAAGTAGGAAAACTCCCTTCCTTCCTTCCTTCCTTCTTGCCTGCCTGCCTGCCTTTTTTCCTTCTCCTTCCCTCTCTCTTCCTTCCTTCCTTCCACAAATATTTGAGCACCTTATATAGGGTTGCTAGGAAACCCTGGTGGCGTAGTGGTTAAATGCTACGGCTGCTGACCAAAAGGTTGGCAGTTTGAATCCACCAGGTGCTCCTTGGAAACTCTATGGGGAAGTTCTACTCTGTCCTGTAGGGTTTCTATGAGTCAGAATCGACTTGATGGCAATAGGATTTTTTTTAATGAGTTGGAATAGACTCAACGGCAACGAAGTTTTTTTTTTTTTTGTATGTACCAAGTACTCACACCAGTGAACAAAACAGACAAAAATCCCCGTCCTCACGGAATTTGTATTCTAGTAAGGGACGTAATTCAGTATGACCACTGGGGGAGTTAGAGTTAGGTGTAGTTTGCCTTTTAGTGGACTTGGGAGACCTGAGTTTGAATCTCCACTTCGGTCACCTTCTGCAGGTTCTATGTCACCTCCTGTGTGTGAGCCTTCGGTTACAGAGTGCCTATGAGGATTTAGTGTTTGTTACAAAGCTTATTATTACCCATGTAGACATAACCGAGAGGAGCCTAGTGGTGCCATGGTTAAGCACTCGGCTGCTAACTGAAAGGTGGGTGGTTCAAACCTACCAGCCTTTCCACAGGAGAACGATGTTGGCAGTCTGCTTCCGTAAGGATTTACAGCCTTGGAAACCTATGGGGCGGTTCTACTCTGTGCTATAGGGTCTCTATGAGTTGGAATCAACTCAACAGCAATGGGTTTGGTTTTGAGTAGACATAACGGAAGTTGCAGATCAAGCAAACTTTATGACATTTAAGTGGTGGTTGGATTCCTAAATCCTTCAAACCAGTGCTCTGCTGTGTGGGCTCCTTTGTCTATGGGAAATACTGAATGTTTCCCAAATTGAGGTCAAAGGACTTTGAAACGCTTTTCCTGGGATCACTCCCAAACCAGCTTGTCTTTGAGAAATCCAACCATCCAGAAGTGGCTGACGTTCTGACAGGGCTGTGGTCACCCGGGCCTCCAGTTCTATAACATTTCCTCCCTTGGGGAATGTGGCCAAGACTCCACCAAAGACTTACCATTTCCATCATGGCTTATGTTCTCAATGAGTCAGATCATTTGGGAAGCGATTACATTATGTTTTACATTGAGCCTTGTAAAAGGGAATCTAAGTAAGTATGCAGCTGAGGCAGACTCATTTTACATGCACAAGTAGGGCAAAGCTTTATTGGTTTATTTTCTCAGTTATTTCAAAGTTGCAGTCATAACATTATGATTTTGACTCCTTGATATTGGAAGGTGGCGATCATTTTCTTCAGATCTCTAGAATTTGCTTGCCTAGGACTCCCTCCCTTCTGGACTTCATCATTAATCTGATCCATCCCTGTCTGGCCAAACTTTGATGTCCAACCCTCCGACCACTCTCCCACAACAGCCCTAGTCCAGCCCCAAGCCAACCGGAGCCTCTGGGCTTTGCCACCATGGTGATAGACATTGAGATTTGCTGCTTTGAAAAAGTTCTTCATTCATTTTATGCTATGATTCTCTGTAGACAAAGCAATGATCATTCTCTGAAAATTCTGATTTTTCCACGCAAAAATAACCATTATTATTTTGTGAAGATGGAATAAGGTAAAACCCTGAATTCTTTCAACCGACTAGAAGATCAATTCTATTAATTGTTCTCTATTTCAGGAGAAAAATAAATACAAAGAAGACTGATATCAGGAATTTCCTCATATAACACGTGTTTATTGTGTACCTGCTGAGTATAAGACATTGTGGTAGGCAGTGAGGATACTGCTGTGACCAAGAAGAATGTGGCTCTTGGCTTCATGGAGCTTGGAGGAGCTTGGAGTCTCAGAGCAGGGAAATTGGTTAGAAATGAAACACACTTATAATGGGACCAATCCATTCAGGCTCAACTTCAGACATTCACCCCTGACCCTGAGCTACTGGGTGCCTCTGCACCTCGGCAAACGGGGGCTGAGAGATGTCTCTTAGACTGTGTTAGTGAAGAATGAAGCTGGACAAACATTTTAGAAAACCTTTGAACATAGGTTGAAACAAAAAGTTATTGTTGTTTTTAGGTGCCGTTGAGTTGGTCCTGACTCACAGCAACCCTATGTACAATAGAATAAAACACTGCCTGGTCCTGTGCCATTCTCACAATCGTTGCTATGCTTGAGCCCATTCTTGTAGCCACTCTGCAATCTATCTTGTCAAAGGTCTTCCTCTTTTTCACTGACTGTTTACTATCAAGTGTGATGTCCTTCTCCAGGGACTGGTCCCTCCTGATAACATGTCAAAAGTATGTGAGATGAAGTCTCGCCATCCTTACTTCTAAGGATCATTCTGGCTGTACTTCTTCCAAGACAGATTTTTTTGTTCTTCTGGCAATCCATGGTATGTTCAATATTCTTTGCCAATATCATAATTTGAAGGCATCAATTCTCCTTCTGTCTTCCTTATTCATTGCTAAGCTTTTGCATGCATATGAGGCAATTGAAAACACCATGACTTGGGTCAGGCACACCTTAGTCCTCAAAGTGACATCTTTGCTTTTGAACACTTTAAAGAGGTCTTTTACAGCAGGTTTGCCCATTGCAATGTGTCTTTTGATATCTTGACTGCTGCTTCCATGGATGTTGATTGTGGATCCAAGTAAAATGAAATCCTTGACAACTTCAATCTTTTCTCCATTTATCATGATGTTGCTTATTGATCCATTGGATGGGGTTCTGGTTCCTTGAAACAAAATGTTATTTGATTAACTCCCAAGTTCAATGAACCAGAGCCCATTTCCCAATTTATTTCTATTAATTGAGATGTTACCTGGGCCTTCGGAAGGGTCTGGCATACCTTTTGGAACACTTTCATGTTGTCAAACATTCTCAGCAGTGTAATATTTCCTTTGAGCCTCCTAATGACCTGGTGAGATTGGCAATGCATGAATTACTGGTCTTATTTTACAGTTGAGTAAAAATATAGCTTTAGAGTATTACCTTGTGCAGAGCCCCATTCTGCCTACTGTGGGAGTTTGAAGTGTGAAGTTGAGATGGAAGATGATGGAAAGAGTGGCCTAGATTATGTTGCTAAAAGAGGAGAGAGAATCTGAGCAAATTAAAGTGCATGTGATGGAAATTGTCCAGAGGAACCTCCCCTCATCTGGAATATGTCAAAGCGACCTCACCCAGTGACTGCATGTCAGCTGGCCTGTTGGGGCCAATTTTTAATCCCAAGGCATTGGTGAGGGTAACTGAAGTTCCTGGAAGATATAGATGATGGCTGATTCTCATGGTTTTTATTGGGTGGTACTGAAGATATTTTCCTTTCTGGATGAGTCATTGGGGAATTTAATATAACATTGGGTGGGGAGATGTCTCTGGTTTTTTCCTTTTCTGGACCTTCCTTGCTAGATCAGCCCCCACAATACAATGTTACTTGTCATATTTCCTCCAATTCTAAACATGTACAGACTTTTTTAAAGAATTCAAGTACAGGAGTTTATATCTATCCCTTTTAAATTCCACGTAGTTAGTCTTGGCTCCTTTGTCTAGTTTTGTACACTGTAACATGGGTGAGCTAGAGTAGTGTCTGCCGAACAGCCTTTTACAGTTTCTTACTTTCTCCAGTATTGTGTTGCTAGGATCCTGCCACATCAAGAGCAACTTTGTGAAAGACCATCTGAAATTCAGACGAGACTCTGTTGAAGATCTTCCTCAGGAGCTGTCAATAAATGGGGACTGCAGGAATCTCAGGGACAAGAAACATTTCTTGTT
>NW_004444101.1:1643466-1666888 GCF_000243295.1 Trichechus manatus latirostris | reverse complement strand
AGCCACCAGAGCGGGTCAGTAATCAGTGCAGGGCAGGTTCCAGTAGGCTGTGCCTGTGCTGCTTGGTGGTGTGATGTCAAGCACATGGTGCAAGTAGGCAGGATGCAGTGGGGAGATTGTTATTTGTGGAGCTAAGATGGATATGGGACAGAGGAGAGAGGAACAGGAAGCAAAAACATACAAACAAAAAAGAATGCTAGGGGAGCTTGCCGTTGGAGTGGAGAGATGAGAGACGGTTGTTTTGTCTCCCGCTGGAAACTCCATGAGCCTGCTTTCTCGTACCCCCTGTTTGCTGGTCTCTGATAGGAGTCCAAGATGGCGAATCCACGCTGTGTTAGCTGGTAGGGGGCCTCTGCAAGAATCTCTCCTCGCCCGTTCTCTGTCAGGTTTCTCACTCCATTTGGTGCTTGGCTGAGTTCTTTATCTCTTCATTTGATGTTTTAGGATTTCAGGATTGTTGTATTCTCTATTCGGCTTAGTTTTTCGGATCTTTGCTGTGGAAGGACGGCGTGGTGCTTCTGCCTAGAGCGCCATTTTTCCAGAACTCCTCTTGTTCATTTTTCTTCAAGGTGTCTGGTTCAGAAGAAATGAATGTGTGGACAGACCATAAGGCACAGACTCCAAAGGTGGCACTGGCCATGACAGGATGTCCTTGAGGTGATGCTCCACGACTCACCTAGCTCCATAATCTCCCATCACCAATCCATAGACCTCTGCACCTCTTCTCCTCTCTACCTATTTTCACCTGCTCTGGTCAAATGCACTTTATTCTGAATCTCTTTCTCTCTTCCACGAACCTTGATCTTGGATACCTGTAGCTATCTCTCCTGCATCATCAGCGTCTTTCTTCCACACCATTCCCATCAGCAGCATATGCTCTAATAGCTCCCATCTTGAAACAAATAAAGAAAACATTGGCAAATTCCTTTAACCCCATGAGCTTTTCCAGGTACCCCTCATTTCTCAGCTCTTTTTCATAATCAAAACTCCCCATCCTTCCCCTCTTTAAAACAACACAATCTGGCTTCTGTCTCCACTAAAATTGCTTTTCCCCAGATCATCAGTGACCTCCACACTGACAAATTCTATAGATAGGACTCTCTTGTCATCTTATCTAAATGGACTCTCTTGTCATCTTATCTAAATCACCAGTGGATTTTAGTACTCTTGACCTCTCTGTCCTTGAAAGCTTTTCTTCTCTTGGTTTCCATGACTACTCTTTCATGGTTTCCCTTGCAGAGTTGGAAGCATTCCTCCCTGTTCACTGCAAGACCCTGCTTGGTCAGGACTGTGTCAATGTCTCTGGTCTCACCTCACGCTCCTCTTCGAGCCTTGTGCCCTCCTCCCCATTGGATGGAGCATGCACACTACTGATGTGGTTCAGGGGAGTCTTGGGAGGGGTGATGCCAGAGCTAGAATGAGCCTTCAGAGTTTACAGGAATTAAGAAATAAAATAAGAGGGTTCTTCAAGGTTGAGTAAGGATAGTGTTGATGTGTTGTGAGGTTGTTAACCATTGTCATAGGGCAACATGTGTACTAACTGTTTAATGAGAAACTGTTTTGTTCTGTCAACCTTCATCTAAAGTGAGAATAACAGCACAATTGTAAGAGCGTAGTCAGTGTCACTGAACTGTGCATGTAGAAATTTTTGAAATGGTGTATCTTTGGCTATGTGTATTTTCATCAAAAAAAAAAAAAAAAAAGGTCGAGAAGGGAGAGGGTTAACATGTTGTGGGGTTGTTAACCAATGTCATAAAACAATATGTGTACTACTGTTTCATGAGAATCTATTTGTTCTGTAAGCCTTCACCTGAAGTACAATAAAAAAATTTTAAAAAAAGAGGGTTCTTCACCTCCAATTTAAAGTAAAAATGTTCCAACAAATGGAGGCTGACTTACGTATGCTAAAGCAGATTACAAATATAACATAAGCTATGATAAAGGGCCATTCAATATTTAAATACACTGCAAAGCAATTCTAAAACAATAATCATCAAGTTATAGTCAAAGGTATATAGTGCAGTAGGCATTTCTCTTACTTTAAAATGGTTCACTTGGTAGGTGGGTCCTGGAACGAACCCCTGACCAGCATGCTAGACACCAAGATGGTACATCACTGCTGGGCAACAAGAGGCACTAGCCTCATTTGGAAACGAGTTGTAACTCAACTAAAGTCGAGCCAAGCAGACTGTTAGCAATTGCAATGCAACACTCCAAGACTAATGCCTTCTTAAAGAACCTTGCCAATCAGATTATCACTCAGAAAGCCCGGTAGTCAAGTTAGAGCTGTTAGAACAAAACGAGTGTATCAAAAATCTAGGGTGAAGCCTTGTCATTTAGTTGACTGAACACTCTGGAAGAACTTGATGCACTTCAACAGAGAGGAAGAATTTATCCAATTTGTATTGATGTCCCATCATCACCTTTAATAATTAAACATCTTCTTACTAAAAATAGAGAGGATCTATCAAGTGTGAGGATTGATCAAGGAAAGGTCTAGAGAACCAATCACTTTTACAATGACAAATAAGGATAACAGGCTACCATTACCCCTAGAACAGAGCAAGAACCTGCCATTTGCCTTTTGCCCATTGCATTTAGCAGTTGGAGGGAATGAAGGGTTGTGTCAAAGAGAGTTTCAAATATCTATCAACCTATGAAATTCTTGTGAACATCTTCATGTTCTGATACAAGTTCATGAAAAAAAAATAGGCAACTATTCCACGGTCTCCTTGTAATCTAAATACAACGATTTATGGCCACAAACTAATCAATTAACCTATTGAACTCAACGTTCAACCTCCAGGAAACTTAACCATGTAAGTTCTGAACAATATTTAAATCACAGCATTTTGCACTGTTACTTAGAAAAAAAAACATGATTTCATGCAGTCATATCTTCTAAGCAAAAATAAGTTCTCTTCCTTAAGTCCAGTTGCATTTGCGTCCAAAGCAACACTATGCACATTACTGTAATCACTTTCTGGTGGTTTTGAGTTACTGCTTTTTGCTCCAGCACAGAGTTCTGTTCATAGCTGTTGAAGTTCCCAAGTTTTAAGCACATAAATGGAGTTGTAAGTACATAGTTTCTATCTACTGAATGGAATTCAACGTCCCCTGTGAAAACAGACTTGGAGGCACATCCCTTGGAGGCACTGTGTCCCTGCAGAGGGAGCAAAGGGGAAGGCATAGGGACATTCTGTTTCTTGAGTCTTTCAGCCAAGTTGCTCTATGGAGTCTTTCTCTTTAACATCCTTTCCCATGGACTCCTGGACGGGGGACGCTGCCAAGGAGGTGGTCGCAAGCCCCAGCCCGCCAGCTTTCTGGGGTATAAGGCAGAGCCCCCACCCACCTCTCTATCCACTTCCCCAGATGGGACTCATTGCGCACAGGGTTTCCGCCAGCAGGCACGAGAACAGAGACGCTGACTGATTCCTTTCCCCACTTGGCAGTGAACTACCCAGTATGGCAAAAGAATTCAAACTTCAGTTTATAGTTTTGCAACCAGCATTTGACAGATGAAAGGGCAATGGAAAATCCATAGGAAACTTAGTAGCCCCCTGCGCCTGTTTTCATGGGGAGAAATAATACTTTGACTTAGTCCTTACAAACATGATAAACCAGTTGCCATTGAGTTGACTCCATGGCGCCCCCGCACGTGTCAGAGTAGAACTGTGCTCCGCGGGGTTTACTGTGGCTGATTTTTCAGAAGATCACCGGGTCTTTCTTTTGAGGCGCCTCTGGGTGTACTTGAACCACGAGCGTTTCGGTTAGCAGCCGAGCGCGTTAACCGTTTGCACTACAAACGTAATAAGATGCGTATTTCCTCAGGGGCTGCTTTATATAGTCATTCATTTCGATTTTTTAACATAGCTCTGCTCATTAGCCAGGCGAATGCCTACTACAGATCCACGCACCTAATAAGAAATCAGGTAGTACTCCCTTCCAGCTGAGTGATGGTGTTCTGTTTGTACCAGCAGAGTGCTTGGGGAAGAGGTTAAGCTCAGGAAGTCACCTGTCTTGTTTGAATTGTAGGACACCGAAAGTGCAGAAAGAGCAAGGTTTCAGAGCCAAGTAAGTCTGGGATAGCACCTGGGTGGTGCAAACAGTTACTGTGCTCAGCTGCTATCCAAAAGGTTGGAGGTTTGAGTCCACCCAGAGGCACCTCAGAAGAAAGGCCTGGCAATCTATTCCTGAAAAATCAACCACTGAGAACCCTATGGAGCACAGGTCTACTCTGACACACACGGGGTCACCACGAGTCAGAGTCAACTCCACATCAACGGGTAAGCAGGACTCAGTAATGACAGCTGCTTCGTTCTTTTCAATGGGTGTTTCTAGTGCGGGCTTCAGTGTGCTCAGACTCTGTGGCTAATGCTTGAAGGGCATTATCTCCTTCATTCCTGGCAGCATTTCCATGGAGCAGGGTGCTCATGGTCCCCTTTTACGGAGAAGTGGAGTGACTTGCCCAAGATGGCATCCAGTAAGGGGCTGAGCTGGGATTTGAACACAGGCAGGGCAGGTTCAGAGCCTGAGCTCTCTGCTCCCTCAGGAGCACAAGCAAAGAGAGGGTCCCAAGGGCTTTTGAGATGCTCCCCTACCATGAGCAGGGAGGCGCTCCCCGTGGTTGGGGAATGAGGGCCACGAACACCACACACAACAGAGAGGGTGAGGATGAAGACAGGGCCAGAGGGCTGAGTCTGCGCGCCTGGGGAAGAGCAGTCCTGGGTGGACAGAGCAGAGGAAGGACAGGGCAGAAGGAGGCGGCAGAGAGGGGACGCTGGCCAGCTTCACGGTGTCCCCACGCCCCCACAGAAGCCAGTGACAGCTGTGGAACTTCTCAGAGCTGACTGCAACCTGTGAACAGACCCACGCAGTCCCTGCCATCAGAACAGACTGCTGCCCTAGAGCTGCGTCTGCATGTCCAAACCGAAGCTCTTTCAAAAGCTCTTCTCTGTGTATAAGAGGCGCGGTCTGGAAACTTCGAAAAGAGGCAGACGCTTAGCCCATTGTGACTGTTTCTGAATCATTTTCTTTGGCAGAATGTACTTGTTAGTTGATCCAAACCCACCGTCATCCATTCCTGAGAATTCCAAAAAGAGCACGGAGTGTAGGAGTGACATTGGACCTGGGCAGACTGACTCTTCCATGAAAAAGCTATTTCCATAGTAATAGACTTTTCACCATAGAAACACATGAGGTCACTTTGGGACAGAAATAGAACCAATTTCACCTTATTTGTTCCAGGATAAAGTGACTTTCAGGCGTTTATGTCAGTTGTTAAGAGAATAGAAAAGACTCTCTACTTTTACACAGGAGGATGGAATGTGTGAAGTCCTTACTAAACTCCAGCAGCTGAATGATCTTCCCAAAGAAAGTTGTTAATCTTGTTGCAGGTGGCATCTCAAATAAAAACGAGATTCATGATTTACAGGCTGAACAACAATATTTTTTTGCTGAAAAGGAAATCTATAAAGATATGAGGTAGAATTTGTTTCACCCGATTATGGAAATCCCCCCTGTGTCTTTTCCTGGGGCTATTTCATTTCTTTCATAAAGAATGGGAGGCAAAAACTATTTTTAACAATGTTTTTATTATTACAGAAGTAAAACATAGTCGTTGAGGAACACTGGGAGGATAAAGAAGGCTGTCGGGGGAAGATAAAAACCACCCGCAACTTCAAGGCCCGCTGTGAAGACACGTGTTGACTCTAGAGGCCGTTTAGACATCACTGCTTCTGCTCTTCAGTCCACGTTTTTAAACAAAATTATACTAATTTATGCACTTGCTTTTCTTCCCTGACGATTTGACTCTGAATATTGACATTGCTTCTTCTACTCTGAATTTCATGTTCTTAAATTTTAATCAAAATTCTATTATTATCACTATTAATGTTTCAAGTAATAGTAACATTATTATTTGAAACATTATATTATATTATACATAATGTTATTTTAAAACAATATATTATTAACAATATTGTATATTATATTAGGATATAATATAGCATAATTATATATCATATGTATTAATATATGTTATATTATATAATATCGAGTATATATGAATATTTTAATAATCTATATTTTTTCACTTTTCGTTCAACATAACATGAACATATCATTATTTTCCACGTTATTAAATCAGCTATAGCTCACCATCACCAAACAGTAATCATCTTTAATATTTCGTGTAAAGTCTTCAAGTGTTTGTCCATATTTGGCTGTATATGGGAAGGTACTGCGTGGGACTTTCTCTTCACTTACAGTTTGGAGGAGATAGATGCCCCCAAGCCAGTAGACACTCTCCTGCAACAGTTCGTGTAATGTTTGCTTGCAATCCCGTTATTTGTCTCTTCAATTATTTATTTATTTATTTTTGGCCACGTAGGTTTCTTCTCATTTTTCATTATTCTAACAGTGAGGTGATGAAGAACTTCATCGGGAACAGCCTTCTCAGGATGATTTCCTGGAAGCCTTTGGGCTGGGCCAGAAGGCACGTGATTAGATTGTTCTCTAAGCAGATTCCGAGTCGCCTTTCCCCAGCAGGAGAGTTGTTAAGTCTACTTCTTAACGGCTTTGCCAGCAAGGAGTTTCATTAATGTTGTTTTCGTTTCTCACCTAGTATTTGGGAAATGACGATTTTACCAATCTGAGGGATCACAACAGAGGGTCCTAGACAGAGCTGGAGAAAAATGTAGAACAAAATTCTAACTCACAAAAAAAGACCAGACTTAGTGGCCTGACAGAGGCTGGAGAAACCCTGAGAGTATGCCCCCCGGACATCTTTTTAGCTCAGTAACGAAGTCATTCCCGAGGTTCACCCTTCAGCCAAAGATTAGGCAGACCCATAAAACAAAACGACTAATGGGACACAACAGCCTAGGGACAAGGACTAGAAGGCAGGAGGGGACAGGAAAGCTCGTAATAGGGAACCCAAATTCGAGAAGGGAGAGTGTTGACGTGTCATGGGTTTGTTACTCAATATTACAAAACAATTTGCATACTGTTTAATGAGAAACTATTCTGTAAACCTTCATCTAAAGTACAATAAAAAAAATTTTTTTAAAAATCACACTTCTCTCCATTCTGTTTATATGGAAAACTAATTCATTCTAGAGTCATGGAGCCGGTGTGAACTGAGAGGGGCTGGAGACACTCTTTCTGCTGTCACACAGCCCTGCACAGAGCACTTTTAGGGGAGAGGGGAGAGAGGAGGGTGAGGACGTGGGTGAAGAATGAGTCAGGGACACGTGCCGGCTCTGGAACGAGTCCAGTCCTAAGTCTCCCTTGAACAAACGGCGTAGTTTTGGGTCAGTTGTCTGTGTTCCATCGGGTCTAGCCTCTCAGCCACAAAAGCAAAGGACAGGACCCGAAGCTCTCTAGGTTTCCTTTGGCTTTAAAGACCTAGGATGCTGGACCTCAGGAGTGACGGAGTCACTGTGGTGTGGGGAGGATGTGCTTAGTAGTATGTGGTCAGTAGGCCATGGGATCATCAGCCCCTGTGAGTCAGCACTGTGGTGTGGCCGCCAAACCCAAGAGATGCAAAGGCTAATGTGAAGGTCGGCTCCAAGGATGTACTGGTGGAGGGGCGGGTCTAGGGAAGGCACCCAAAGGGTGATGTTGCGCCAGAGTCACGGCAGAGAATACATTCTTGGCACGCATGGACTTTCCAGCTCTCCCTCTCCTAGGGGTTTGGAACTGGCTGGCCACTTTGGGATCTAGTTGAGCGCCAGAATCTTGGTCAGTTTGGGGTGGGAGGCTCATGAGGGAAATAACAGATTTCCTGAAATACAGGTAAACAACTAATCTGAAAAACAAGAGTTATGACCATCCATGAAGCCCTGGGTGATGAAACACGCTATACACGTTACACTAAAACAGAAACAAAAAAAAAACCTTTATGTTTTTAGAACAGTCTCAGATTTACAAAAAAGTTGTGAAGATAGTACAGGGAGATCCTGTATACCCTATACCCAGCTTCCTCTGTTATTAACATCTTCCATTAGTATGGTACATTTGTTACGTTTAATGACCTAATATTGTTTCATTATTATTAGCTAAAGTCCATGCTTTATTCCTATTTCCTCAGTTTTTAACTATGTTGTTTCCCCCTCACCCCCAGGATCCCATCCAGGATCCCATATTCCATTGGGTCGTGCTTTCTTATGCTCCTCTTGGCTGTGATAGTTTCTCAGACTGCCCTTGTTTTTGATGATATTGACAGTTTTGAGGTGTACTGGTCAGATGTTTTGTACAATGTCCCTCAATTGGGGTTTATCTGTTATTTTCTCTTGATTAGACTGAAGTTCTGTGTTATGGGAGGAAGACCACAGAGGTAAAGCAACATTCTCATCACATCATGTCAAAGGTACATACTATCAACATGACTTATCACGCTGGTGTTGACTTTGATCACGTTGCCGAGGTAGTGCTTGCCAGGTTCCCCTACTCTAAAGTTACTCTCGTCCCTCTTTCCATACTCTACTCTTTGGAAGGAAGTCACTGTGTGAGGTCCACACTTAAGGGTTACAGAGTTATAATCCACTTCCTTGGGGGCAAAGTGTCTACATAAAGGTATGTATATTACACTGTTAAATTATGGTTTTTTGTTTCTTTGTAATATTTTTTACTAGGTACCATAATTTACTTAAACATTCTCTTATTGTGGGATGTTGGATCTTTTCCATTTTTCTACTTTTCACTATTGATTGAATTATATGCACTATGTTCAGTGAATACTATATGCAGTGGAGGAATTTTAGAAGAATTTAGTTTAACCCTTCAGTTCACAGCAATGACCTCTTTTAGAAGTTGTAAAACCAGAAGTGTGTGCTAATCGATATCAGATCCTCTTGGCCACAGAAGAGTTCCTTTGCTCTTCCTTGTTCACTCTCTTCCTTACCTAGAAGTGCTGATCCATTGAGAGTGAGAAGGGAATTACATACAGGCTGGTGGCTTTGCTCTGGTCTTCAGCTCCCACAATGACCCCTCTACCTTTGCTGTTTCATATTCGTATTTCATGTTCATATATTCATATTTGTCCATTGGAGAAAAGTAAATCATCAGTTATTCCTGATGTCTCCAGGGGGCCACAGCTTCAAAAGATCCTTGCATAGAATGGAGGTAGATGTTCAATTTAAGTATTTTATAAAACACAAGGGGCTAAGTTTATCATTGTAGAACAGACTAAGGACAGGTATTGAAAACTAACTCTTCTTCAGTGATGTTTGGCTAACATGTTATGTTCCCATCTTCTACCACAACTTTTTAACCCTCTACTGCTCTCAAGGAGCCCTGACGGTGAAGTGGTTAAGAGCTTGGCTGCTAACCAAAAGGTCGGAAGTTTGAATCCACCAGCCAATTCTTGGAAACCCTATGAGGTGGTTCTACTCTGTCCTATAGGGTAGCTATAAGTCAGGATTGACTCAGTGCCAATGGGTTGGGTTTGGTATTGCTCTCAGTGCATTATTTTGGAGTAATCTTTTGATTTCTTCCTCTTTTTTCCGCTCTTGAATTCCACAGGACATGAAACCAGAAATTAGTGCTTTAGCGTCTAAGACCCCTGTCCCCTTGTCTCCGGATTATGTCTTACAACTTATGTCTTACCATCAATTTTAATTATTTTATTTAAAGCAGTCCTGAAAGATCCAACTGTGCAGAGCTACATATATAGACAGTCCCATGTAGGGTATGGTACTGACTTGAGGGTTGTGGAGTGGGAAAATCAACCAACCAACCAACCAAGTGAACCAATCATCTAACCAACCAACGCACCAACCAACCAACCAACCAGAAAGTCAGCCAGCCAGCCAGCCAGCCAGCCAACCGACAAAAATGAATTCTGGTCTCCAACAGAACTGAGGTGGAGTTACAGCTCTACCACTGCTAGAGGGGGATTCAATCTCTTAGAGATTTCTTCATCTGCAAAATGGAGATGAGACTACATAGTAATGTATCTAAAAATACTTCACATATGGCAATTGTGACTTCCCTTCCCTTCCTTCCTTCTTTTTCTCTTTCTCTCCTCCTCTTTTTCTGACTTTCTCTAACTTTTAGAGGAAATAAAATGAAAACCACTTTCCACCAGAGAAAACTTAGAACTGGGAAATAGATGCCTCGGGGGTCCATTATGGCAGTGGACCTAACCCTGACAATAAAATCACTCCCACCTAAGGCAGCTCAGGCATGATTGTCAGGAACACTTGAGTGAATTATAATTTTTTTTCCAGAAGTTCAGAGTTGTAAAATCGTATATTAAAATTTGATCCCATCCCTCTCCTTTTTTTCTTTTATCCAAATTGTGACGTAAATAATGTTTACAGAAATAACAAGTTAATCTTAGAGCCTTTGGTCTTTCATCTGTAAAATACAGATGTTATCTACCAAGTGGGATAATGACGATAAGATAGTAAATGCAGTACCAAGAACAAGGCCTGGCATATAGGACCTTTTCATTTCTCCTTTCATAGGCAGGTTTGAAATTTTGAAAAAATCTGAATAAATTACATTCTGCTCACATTAGTGTAATTTGAAGTGTATTCTTAATTAGTTTATGTATTTGGCTCCTGTGTGTCTTTTGTTCTGCTTGCATTCCTAAAATCACTTCATAAAATATTATTTAAAGGCAGGACTCTGTTTTACAGGATGCACTGTGTGCTTTGACTCAGAGACCGTGATAGCCAGAATTCACAGGTCCAAGAATCAGGGGGTTGGAGTGGTTCCTCTCACAATTACACCTAATAAGCCACTTGTAGAATTTTTGCTTTCTGTCCTGGTAACTTTGAGCTCTGCTGGCTTGGAGGTCTTATTCTGCCAGAGGGGAGTACTTCCATCAGGGGGCACAACAGTGGGCCCACTGAGCTGGGAGATGAGACTTCCACTTGGCCATTATGGTGTTCTTATGCCACTGAACTGAGAGCCAGAAAAAACCTTACTGGCTAGCACGATTGATCTCAGTTACCAAGGCGAGACTGGGGTATTTCTACACAAAGGAGGGCTCTGTCTCAGTCCAGGAGATTATGAGTAACTCTCAGCACTTCCATGGAAGTACTGGGTTGTGCCCATAGTTAAGCATTCAGCTACTAGTTGAAAAGTTGACAGTTTGAACCCACTCAGGGGCACATTGTAAGACAAGCCTGGTGATCTGCTTCTGCTCTGAATGGCAGCCAGCAGTTTCCCCCAGCATCTCTACCTCTGTGGTTTTGTATCAGAGTTCCTCCATGGAGACACCTCCCCATGAACAGCTTCACCTGACACTCTAGAGGACATGTTACCAGCAAGATCCAGAGGGTGGATCTGGAAATTTCTATTGGTGTGGCACTACAGCATCTTCTCTGCAAACTTGAAAATTCTATGCAGCAGTTCTATTCTGGACACATGGGGAGTTGGAACTGATTCGACAGCAACGAACAACAACAGTGAAAAACTAGAGCAACCTCAAATATAAGGCAGGATGACCGAGGACTCAGACCTTTTGGAAATGAAGGTTTGGCCTTGTCTACTGCAAAAAGAAACCAGTGCAGTTGAGGTTCTGGCTGAGGGAAAGGGAAATATAGAATGAGTCATGGAAAAAGGAAGCCGTAGATACTTATACAGCCTCATGACAAATTACAGAAATGGGGATTGTATACACAATAGTTTACAGAAATAAGCTTTGTATATTTTCTATTTGATTATCATACATTAACCATTGTCTTCTCTCTCCTTTCCATTTTTTATTTTATATACAAGTTGTTATAATTTATGCAACAAAATATTTAGTGAGACTGTGATTGAATTTGAGGAATAATTGACATAGCTAATGATTGATATAATGACTGCTGGGACTGTGTATCTCTTCATCTTGGAGAAAAGGTAAGAATCTCTTCCCCTGTAAGACAAGTAGGTGTATCTTGTTAGGTTGAAATAGAGCTATTTTGTTATTGCATAGGAGTTCAAATGTGTGTAGAAGGGCACATATGAAAGCTGAGTAGCCAAAGGAGTGGATTTACCAGCTATCAATTTATTGCCTCTCAGCTCCAAATTTATCCTTCATTGCCCGCTCTGCAAAAATATACAAGGGCCCTTTAAATATTTTTCCTTTGCCAGCTGACACAATATTTGTCAGTAGAGGCCACCAAGAGACATTGCAGGAGGGAGACTTTTTCCTTCCTGGTTCCAGAGTGTTCTCTTGGGGGGCTCCTGTAATTTGTGTGTCTTGTCTAACATCAGGCTTCTGCGATGCATGTGGCTTCTTCAATGTTCAACTTTTTAGCACATGAAGCATCCCCAGTGCCTGTCTCCTGTTTCATGAGTGGCTTCTCCAGAGCTAGGCTCCTGTAGCACATGTGCTGATCCAGTGCCAACCTCCTGCAGTGCACGTGGCTCTTCCAGTACCTCTACTTCTGCAGTGCAGGGGGATTCCCAACTGGGACTTTTATAGCATGGCAGCTTTTCCAGGGCCCAGCTCATGCAGTGCATGGCAGCCAGCAGTTTCCCCCAGCATCTCTACCTCTGTGGTTTTGTATCAGAGTTCCTCCATGGAGACACCTCTCCATGAGCATCTTCACCCGGCACTCTGGAGGACACGTTTCCAGCAAGATCTAGAGGGTAGATCTGTAAAGTTCTATTGGTGTGGCACTACAGCAACTTCTCTGCAGCTGTGCCCTTTCCTACAAGGTCTGAGTCTCATCCCTGATGGGGAAGAACTCTCCCTTGAGTGCTCTATCTCAGCCCTGGGGTGACTGGCTGCTCCTTATATCTGCTACTCCAATATTCTTTAGAGTTCTCTTCACTTCTTACTAACCAGTTCCTTATTACTCAAATCCCCAGTTTTAGGTAGTAATTCTTCATATTAAACTTTTCCTGCTCAAATTACTGTGTGGTTTCTACTTCCTGATTGGACTATAACTGATACATTACCATAATCAATTGAGGAGAAAAATACAAGTTTGAGAATTTTAAAAAATCTACACTGCATTGAATAAACAGCATACTGCTGACCCTATTGGAATTTGAAACATTCTTAATTGATTTATATGTTTGGTTCCTGTGTGTCTTTTGCTCTGCCTGTGTTCCTGAAATAGTTTTATAAAATATCGCTTGAAGACAGTCCAGGTGCTTCATTTTCTCCAGTTTTGATCAGCTTATTGTGTAAAATACCTCCATTTCAAGAAAAGTCTGAAGGCCAAATCCCTTGAGCACTTGCCAGTTTAAGCTGGGTCAAGCTGTAAACCATCTGGGCCTTAAGACAGTTTAAAATGGGATGTGGATGATGGAATTTTCCCATATCTAAAGTGTGCATGTTTGTGAATTCCTTGCATCTCATTTTCTGACCTCAAACTGAAAAATTAAATAATAATAATAATACAATAACCCAAGACTTCAAAGGAAAATTGCTTTCTAATTTCATAGTGGAATGGCAATAAGACCAAAGCCCTCACAGCAGTACTGGATATAGCACTGGAAAACCACTTCTACCCATGATAGCAGCCTCTTCAACCCCAGGTTGGGTTATTCCTCTCCAGGGCAACCAGAGCAGGCACAGCTATCTGATTTTGATTTCTGGGAGTTTTCTCACTAAGGCTAGCTTCATTTTCCTCCATCTGTTAAATAAAATATCATCTGGATCACCTTTTATTTGAAAAGAAAGCTGTGTTTCTTGTCAAAGAAACAGATTTTGCATTTGTATGCTTGAAACACCCCCAAGTCCTCTCTGGGCCCTCCCTGGCAGCTTAAAGTCCCCTTCCATGTCTGTGCATGTGCATCAGGGGTCAGAAAACACTTCTATGAGTGTATGCTATGTCTACTCATGAAGCCTTGTGGTTAGAACATACGTAACTAGGGAACTAGCTACAATTAACCCCTTCATTACTACATGTTTTCTCCTTAATTTTTTTTTTTTTGGCATGTGTTTTTAGAATTGAAATGCATGCTTACTAATTGAATGTGTTTAAATTTTTGGTTGGTCATATGGATTTTGAGAAATATGACCTGGTAATACAATCCACCAATAAGGCAAATGGCAGTGTAGTGCCACCAATCTGTGGTATAACAATTTGCCAATGAGAAATAGAGAATTTATTGCAGGCACCTTTCCATTAGGTTACATGGGGGGACCTCCTGGTTTTCCAAATATGACACAGAAAAACCAAAACATACCCATCAGGGCTCCCTAACCATCACATGGGAAAGCCGTAATTATGCTTGCAAGCCTTATCTCACAGAAATAAAGAGGAAACAAAGAAAAAGCTTATAAAACTAACACATCCAGGAAGCATCACCTAATAGAATGCTCAACCTACACAACAATGAGACTCCAAGTCTAGTTTGCTGAGCTTCACGCTTTTCAAAAGGGACCCACCTTGATGCTAAATGGAGCTAAATGATTTAGAATGGAATTACACTTTACCTCTGAGGTCCAGAGGCATAAAAAGTGACTAGTATACCTTAACCCAATAGTAATGAAAGAATTTTAAGGAAGGAGCTATCACCTCCAGAACAAAGTCAGCATGGCTGCCAATACATGTGCTTTTCTGTAGCATCGTCATTCTCCCAAAGGAGTCTGGAATTTGCCTAGACAAAAAGAGGGTGTGGTGCTTAAGGAGAAAATATGATTTCCACTCTGTGGCTTACTTGCTGTATGATCTTGTGAAGCTACTTCCCCACTCTGGGCCTAAGCTTCCATACTGGTGATATGAGGGGCTGGGATTCCTCCCAGCTAAGGAACGTTACTACTTGAAATTTCCTTGTTAATGTAAAGAACTCACTGTGGAGAGACTAGCAGAAACAAGTCATGGATTTCCTTTGTCAAGTGTATGCTTAGCCATATGATGTCAAAGCACTGTGCTCATTTCCTCTGGCCATTAGAATAAAGATAACTGAGTTTTCCAAGGGGTGCTCCATAACCCACAAGTCCCACAGGCTGGTCTGGAAAAAAGTGGGCTTTGTAATCAAGGATTGGAAAGTTGAATTGCCAGAAGGTGCCAGGCAGATTAGGGTGAGGCCTGGGAGAAGGAGTGGAGCTGACAATTCAGATGTGAGTCCTGCCTGAGCTCCAAGGAAGAAGGGTGAAGGTGGGGTCTTTGCAATTCCTACACGGCCAAGAACAGTTCATTTGAGATTTGGGACATTTGCTAGGAGACCCTCCTGTGTTTCTTCCCTCAGACCCTAAGTGGACATCTGGAAAGCAGTGCTGTTGTTGTTAAGTGCCGTTGAGTTGGCTTCCACTCATAGTGACCCCATGCACAACAGAACGAAACACTTCTTGGTCTTGTGCCATCCTCACAATTGTTGCTATGTTTGAGCCCATTGTTGCAGCCACTGTGTAAATGCATCTCATTGAGGGTCTTCCTCATTTTTGCTGACCCTCTATTTTACCAAACATGATGTCCTTCTCCAGGGACTGGTCCTTCTTAATAACATGTCCGAAGTACAGGCAGAATGCCCCTTAGAAGCAAGGATGGTGAGACTTTGTCTCACATACTTTGGGAAAGGGGTACCAGCCTTTGGGAAAGGGGTACCAATCTTTGGGAAAGAGGTATCAACCTTGTTATGAAAAAGTGAAACCTCAGTCTCTGAGGCAACCTGTCAGAATTTGGCCCAATCCTGCTATTTTCCAAAAAATAGCAAAGAAATTGGGGAGTTTTGTCTCCCAATTCCCAATCACATTGGGGGAGGCTGCCCCTCCACCACCCACCTCACCATATTCCTGCTCCCATTTGCTCTGTCTCTGGGTACAGCCTTCTTCAAGCTCTAGAACCAAACCAATGGACAGAAACAATGGTACCAGGAGAGGGTGGTCCTGTGGGTAAGGTTTGGTTCATTTCAACAAAGTGTTCTTGAGCACTTACCACGTGGCAGGCTCCATGCTTGAGCTTTGGACTTGCTACCTGTGTGATCTAGGGTCAACTATTTGCCTTCTTGAACCTTGCTTTATCATCCGTAAAATGGTGATGATACTAAATGCTGTAAAGATTAAATGAGGGAATGCGTGTGGGATTGGATGGACGACTTTAAGAATCTGCTTTAAAGTAACACTTTGATTCATTGATTTAACCACTATTTATTAAGCATTTGCTATGGGCCTGATTAGGAGCCCTGGTGGTGCGACAGTTAAGCTGCTAACAGAAAGGTTGGGGGCTTGAACTCATCCAGTGGCTTTACAGGAGAAAGATCTGGTGATCTTCTCTCTTAAAGATGACAACCTAGAAAACCCTATTGGGCAGTTCTACTCTGTCACATGGGGTCGCTATGAGTCAAAAATCAACTGAATAGCACCTAACGACAACAACAACAACGGACCTGGTACTACTCAGACACTGGAGATACAGCAGTGAGCAAGAAGGGCACCATACCCACTCTCAAAATCCTTACATTCTACTAATACAAGTCACTAAGCAAAGATACCAAAGTTCCGCGCACAATGTTTATGACTTCTAAAGTTTTTTTAGAGGCTACAAATTTAAAACTGGCCACAGGACTATAATTCAGGATAATGTGATGCTGGAGCCTCAGTATCTATTTGTGACTCTATGGAATCCTTTCCTAATAAAGAGATAACCATGCTTGCCTCCCTTAGTTTCATAAAGATAAGTGTCTTAGTCAACTAGTGCTGCTGTAACAGACATACCACAATGGATGGCTTCAACAAACAGAAATGTATTCTCTCACAGTCTAGTATCTCTTTTATATCTCAAAAGAGATTGGGTCAAGACAAAGTCCAGTCTTGTAAATTGAGTCTTGCTTCATTAATTTAACTGCCACTAATCCCACCTCATTAACATCATAGAGGTAGGATTTACAACACATAGGAAAATCATATCAGATGACAAAATGGTGTGCAATCACAAATACTGTGAGTCATGGCCTAGACAAATTGATATGCGAATTTTGGGGGGACACAATTCAATCCATGACATTAGGATAGAGGGGTTTTTAGATGGAAAGCTTGCTGAATTCCTTGGTGTTTGCACTATTCACTGTGATCATATTTTATCGTACAAGAATCTCTTGTCTTTTATGTTTGAACATTTAGAAGCATAAACCAGCCATTTGAGGCTGATTTAGATTCATCCTGAATGGTGCTTTTGATGCAAAAAGCAGTGTTGGATGAGACAGGAAGAGGCCTCACTGCACACAATTCACAAGAGAGACCCAGCAGCCAGGAGACACAAGTGAGTCATCAACATCCCGGAAACATCAGTGGCCAGCTTCTCCCACTCCTGTCTGAGATGTCGCAGGGGCTCTGAACGCACTCCGGACTCGAGAATAACTTAAAGTAAGGATTAGTCCTTCAATTTAAAAAAACAGTCTCAAGAACACAGCATGTTTGAAATTTCTTCCGAAGAAAAAATTCAGCATGTACTGTTTGATGATTAGGCCTTAAACCAAGGGCTTATTTCTGGCCTTAGTGATTCTTTGGGAAGCTTGTGATTAAAATCACATGGCAACTCCCACTTAAACAGATAACATTTGTATATCATTAATCACTAACCAAGCCTTGGCATTTGGTTTAAAAACGGTAATGAATGTAATGGTAGATACCTTGGAAACAAACAAACATCCATTAAAAAAAACAAACAAACCAACCTACATAAATTTAACAGAATGAATTGTTTGTAGTACATTTAGTTTTTTGGAAGCAGAGGACTTGACTTTTGATTAATAAAAATCAATGAGTTATTCAAAGTACTGTTTAAGAAGCTATATTTGCAGAGATCACCTTTCACTCCGCTAAGTCTATTTTTGGTGTAAATTTCCAGTGTAGTAAGCTCAAGGGGTGTTTACTTTCTTCTGGTGGTTTGTGCCCAGTGAAGATTTGGTAGTGTCTGTGGGTTTCGTTTCCTAGAAGAAATGCCCCTAAGGAATTTTAGTGCCTGACTATTCCCATGTAGGTTTTTTTTTTTCTTTCCTTGAGGTTTTTTTTTTTTTTTTTCTAATAATTTCAATCAATTTGCAATTTGGGGAAAAGATAGGAATTTGAATTACTGTTCAAAATTTTGTTGCTTAAATCTTAGTTTGTTCATAATTTAAATTGTGATTTATATGAACATTATAATATATAATTTCATATGAAATGGTGATATATAACTTATAACAGTATAATATAAAATTTCCTGATGAAACTGGCCCAGAAGATGGGGGTAATAACAATTATTGCTAACATTTGTGGATCACTTGACAAATTTGTTATGTACTATCTGATTTAATCTTCCCAACACCCCTATGACATGGATTCCCAACCTTTCTCAGTTTACAATGCCCTTAGCGTCTCAGTAAATTTTTCCCAGTGCCCTTAGGCCAAAAGCAATATTGGTTTTCAGTAGTTATGTCCAACCAGTCCAAGGGCAGTAGTTCATGTGGTATCTGATAGATATCTCTGTGTTTCCTTTGAAATTTAAAATATCCCTTGGTACCCTTATGAGTTCACTCTGGTATCCTGAGGTGCCTTGGCACACAATTTAGGAACCATGGCCTCATGAGGTAAGTCCTATTAATATCTCAGTTTTACTGAAGGGAAAACTAAGTCTGAGAGAGTTTAACCAAGATTACACAGCTGGTAAGAAGTGATGGAGCAGGGAGTCAAACCTCAGATGGTTGATTTCAGAATCCACACTTTTAGCCTCTATGCTCATCGCCCACAGACTTTTTACAGTAAGCAGAATTTCAGGATTTTGAAGTCTGCAAGGCATAATTAAAAAGAAAAAATTGAGATGGATATCAATAGCAACTGAGACAAAAGAATGACTTAGAACCAATTAATTCATTCTTTTTTTTAATCTTTTATCATTCGTTTAATCTTTTCATTTATTGCCTGAGATAATCTTTAAGCCTTAAACCAAAAATATCCCCTGACGTCTTCTTAAAACCAAACAATAGTTTAGCTTAACTATTGAAAAATGTCTGCCTTGAGCATTATGCTCTTTTAAGAACTATCTATAAGGGATCATATTGACAACAGCAACTCAAAAGATTTGATGGGAACCATCTTAGGCTGGGTTCTCTAGAGAAGCAAAACCAGTGCCCCATCCTCACAATCGTTGATATGCTTTAGCCCATTGTTGCAGCCACTGTGTCAGTCTATCTCATTGAGGGTCTTCCTCTTTTTCACTGACCCTCTATTTTAGCAAGCATGATGTCCATCTCCAGGGACTGTTCCCTCCTGATAACATGTCCAAAGTACTTGAAACGAAGTCTTGCCATCCTTGCTTCTAAGGAGCATATTGGCTGTACTTCTTCCAAGACAGATTTATATATACACACATATATATACATATATATGTCTGTTTGTGTGTATATATACATATTTAGAGAGAAAGAGAGATTCATCTCAAGGAAATGGCTCACATGGTTGTAGAGGTTGGCAAGTCCCAAGTCTGTGGGTCAGGTGTCAGATGGTGGTTTCTCCTGATTGA
Organism: Trichechus manatus latirostris; assembly: GCF_000243295.1. NCBI lineage: Eukaryota > Metazoa > Chordata > Mammalia > Sirenia > Trichechidae > Trichechus > Trichechus manatus. Next base: position 1,647,491 of record NW_004444101.1, on the reverse strand, counting down.
CGTAGCCACAGGGGCTGAAGAACCCAAGATTGGCAGATCAGATAGCAGTCTACTGGCTCATGGGCTGTGGAGGCTGACGAATCCAAGATTGGCAGGTAAGTTACTAGCTCAAGTCCCGAGAATAGGGGTCAGATGATGATGAGCTGGATACAGGATCTAGAGCAAAAACCTTGCTGAAACAACCATTTACATACAGGAGTCAGGCCATACCCCGAAGGAAATTCCCTTTCAACTGATTGGCTGCTCATAGCAGATCTCCTCATGAGTTGATTACATCATTACGTAACTGCCAAACCTCTGAGAATCATGGCCCAGCCAAGTTGGCACACAACCTTAACCATCAGAGGTATCTTCGGGGGCAGTAAGTTTATGTTAATGGGGTAGAAACAACTCAGAAAAGGAGGCTTAGAATGGTTGCACAACTCGAAGAACGTTATCATTGTCACTGAATTGTACATGTAGAAACGGTTGAATTGGTGTATGTTTTGCTGTGCATATTCTTAACAACAACAACAAAATAAATAAAATTTTTAAAAATATCATTTATTGCACTGGACTAGGCCTCAGGGAGCTCACAGTCTACAAGGAGATGAGATGGGCTACGTGAGATATGACAGAGGGTTTTGTGGATGCGGGGAGCACAGAGCAGGGAATCTATGCCAGGCTAATTTGGGGGGCAGAGAGGTGAGCAGAGTTACCAGCAAAACGGGAAAAGCCAGTCACACAGGGCAAAGCCAGTAACGAGCAGACCAGCTGTCTGGGAACACCAGCGCAGCCCTGCCAAGACTGTGCTTATATTTCATTACTCAAAGCGCCTGTGCATTGCTGACTCATTTATATTGCACCACCTTCATCAGACTCCTTCATTTACACTTTTCATTCCGTTGAAGCTTGCATGACCAGCACAGACTCTAAGATTCATGTTTCCTTTTGTCTAATGGTGGTGAAATTTACACTTGGCTCCAGATAAAATTTGAAAAAAGAATTTAGTGCCTTAGAAACTCTTACGTGTGTGTGTGAGTGTGTTTTCCTATTTTAATCCAGTAAGTCATGTACTACTCCACCCTTTGCTCAATGTTGCATGACTTTTCCTTATGGCTAGAATCACTTTTTCCTTGGAAGAGGAGATATTTACAAATGCAACAATTCAACAAGCACTGATTGAGCACGTAGTTGTAAGGTGACTCAGAAACAGTCACTACTCCCATCCAGTGCTTACTCTGGTGGGGGAGAGTCAAGAGGACCCCAAGTACAGGGTACAAACTGGAACGATGTAGGATGGAGTTGGGGTTTTTTGGAGTAAATAATAACAGGGATCAGAGAGGGGGCAGGATCCCAGCTAGAGGGAGCACCATGTGCAAAGGTCTGGAGGCCTGAGGTAACAAGGCCACTAGAACAGAACATGGCTACTTGAGCAGAACATGGCCACCTCAGCAGAACATGGCCACCTCAGCAGAACATGGTCACCTGAGCAGAACATGGCTGCTTGAACAGAACATGGCCACCTCAGCAGAACACGGTCACCTGAGCAGAACATGGCTGCTTGAGCAGAACATGGCCACCTCAGCAGAACATGGCCACCTCAGCAGAACATGGCCACCAGAGGAGAATATGGCTGCCAGGCAGTGGAACAGCAAATCACTGACTATGACTAGACTGTAGAAAGCCGGTGTGAGTGCATTTAGACGGGACTGAAAGCAGGCAGGGGTCAGATTATCAGCAGCTGGGTTTGCCTTGTTGGAAAGATTGGCTTTTCTTGAAGCCACTGAAGGATTTTAAGCAGAAGAGGGTGATAACTTCAGTGATCTGGCCCATCAAAAAAGTCACAGATATGCAAAATTTATACCATTTAAAGTACATTTTATAGCCTTTATTTTCCCTGTCATCATTCAACAAATATCGATTAAGCTTCTGTTGTGTGCCAGGTGCCATTTTGAGAGTGACTTTTGAGGATGGCCTTCTTTCTGGTAGGAGGACTCGAGGGCAGCTGAATGCTAATCAGAAGAGCCTTGACTGTCCTTCCCGGTCCTTCTCTCTCTCCATCTCCCCTTCCACCTCCTTGCCAAGTAGAAGGAAAAAGAAGTTAAACAATCTCAGGATGCTGGTGACTTTTACTCAAACCCCTTGTTGATTTTTGTCCAAACTGAGGAGAATTTCTGTTTACTCCACATGATAGGGAACAGCTCCTGAGTCTCCATCTCATGCAGACTACATGCCTCCATCCTTGGCTTAAATTGAAAAACACAAAAAAATCCTATATTCTCAAAATGTATTTTAAAACATTTAGACAGGACATAAGAACGTTTCTTGCATGATTTTTGTTTTTTCCTAAGATGGGAACACAGTGATTTTTTCATGCTGCCAGACTCAGGCAGAAACCTGCTTCTGCTCCCTGATACAGTAAGGTTCTGCCTTTTTTCCTTGATGTTTTCACATTCAAAAGTCCCCGTGAGATAGATATCTTTCTGTGTGTGTGTTAGGGAAAAAGAGTTCTAGGACCTGTACTTGCTGTGTGCTGAGGTAGCTAGAATATGCACAAGATCTCCTCTCTATCTTTCTCCAGCCTCTGAGATGATCAGAAATTGAACTTCATGGCCTACATCGACAGGTCCCCTTGACTTTCACCTTTCTTTAGTGTTTGGCTAATGTGAAGCATGAGAGGGAAATTGGAAGATGAAAGGAGGGTAAGGTCTGAGTATTCCCAGGGTGCCCACCCCACAGGATCTCCCTGGTTTGACTACATTCTTTCAGTGAAGACCAACCTCCTCTCAGGCTTCTGCCTCCCAGTCCTCTCTGGTTCAGTGGCCTCTCCCTGCCTTTGCCCTTCAGGCCTGGGGTGGAGTCCTGCACTATCTGCTGTCGGTTTTCCCAAACCCTCTTCCAATTATCCTGTTGCGTGTGCCATTGCCCCATCTCTTTTTGCCTAGACCCTCCTTGATGCAGGCATGGCTGAACTGCACTGACAATAAAGGGGAAATATTGAATCACATTTTCATTTCTCACAAGTAATTCTATACAGGTGGACTTTCCTGAGGAGTGAAAGAAGCATGAGGTTTGTACCCTGGAAAGCACAAAGCGAAGAAGCCAGCCATGCAAGTGGTTGCCCTAGAAATTACAATATGCATCTTTTTCACTTTAAGGAATAATTTACACACAGTAAAATACAACTGTTCTAGTGTATAGTTCTGAGAATTTTGACAAACTTACTCATCCATGTAACCACCACCACAATCAAGATCTAGAAGAGTTCTATCACCCCACAAAATTTCCATGTGTCTCTTTGAAGTCAACCCACTCCGTCTTCTTCCGCTTGCTGCTGAGTCTACTTTGATTCATGGCGCCCCCATGTGTATTGGAGTAGAACGACGCTCCACAGGGTTTCCAATGGCTGATGTTTTTCGAAAGTAGATCACCAGCCTTTCTTCCAAGGTGCCTCTGTGTGGACTGGAACTTCCAGCCTTTTGCTAGCAACCAAACACATTAACCATTTATACCACCCAGTAACTCAACAAGAAATTTCATCCATAAGAAACAATTAATCATTCAGCTATCAGCGTAGCTTACTACAGTAGAAAACACCACTACATTGTTCCTGCAGCTCATTATAGTAATTGTGTCCCTTTTGTTCTTGATGGTTAACTGTTGCTCTCTGGCTCAGTCACTCTGGGATTTCATCATTCCTGTTGAATCAGGTCAAGGAGTCCATTTACTGGCAGCATGTCTCCTGTCACCCTAGTTTACAGAGGATGATTATGGTAGAAGTTTCCAAGGATCATTGTCAGGTGTCATGGAGTTTGCTCTGACTCTTAGCGACAATACAATAGAATGAAACACTCCCTAGTCATGCAGCATCCTCACAATCATTGTATTCCTTGAGCCCATTGTTTCAGCCACTGTGTCAATCTATCTCTTCCAGGGTCTTCCTCTTTTTCGCTGACCCTCTACTTTACCAGGCCTGGTGTCCTTCTCCAGGGACTGGTCTATGTACGTGAGATGAAGTCTCACCATCCTCGCTTCCAAGGAGC
>NW_004444101.1:1639558-1641082 GCF_000243295.1 Trichechus manatus latirostris | reverse complement strand
GGGAGTGATTACATTAAAACACTGAGAATCATGGCCCAGCCAAGTTGACACACAATCTTAAGCATCACAACAACAATAACTAGTTATGAGTTTCTATGTTCTGATAGGCCCAAGTGTGAGGGCATGCACACATGTTCATAATCAGGGGAGTCCTGGAATTCTTCCACCACGCATCCAGGTTCCTGGGCTTAGTTGCCTGGGATGGGCTTGGATGCATCAATAAAGAGCGTGTTTCTGGGATCCAAGGTGGAAGGGTTTGTGAAGCGATGCTAACAGACCATTCCTCATTCATGGGACAGTTTCTCACTGCCTCCAGGGTTCTGATGAGTTATGAGGCTTTCTGCTTCCTCTTCCCTTTGGATATAGCTATAGCCTATAAAACTGTTCAGCTGAAGCATGAAATCGTCTCCTCAGCAATGGGGTGCCAATGACTCATGTTACAGTCATCTGGCCTCTGCTGTTTTGATATCATTCTGTCGGACAAGGTACATGAGAAAGTGGCACCATTGCACCTCTTAATTTTTCTGTCTATATAAGGAATAAACTGTCTAAATCTCTAATAGGGCTCAGTGTCTCTTCACCAGCTGAATCTGTCAGCTTTGACAATATGCTCAGGTACCAACGAGACTGCTTCTCCATTTAAATGGTCACCCTGATGCCTAACAGAATTGGGTATAAGCCATGGATTAATGACTCCTGGGCATACCAGAAGATATAGTCCTAACTCTTCTGGGAAGTCTCTGTGTGCTCCCAGGACTTGCAACCTTCAAGGATGAGGCAGGATGGTGCTTCTGACTGTGCTAGAGATCTTTCAAAAGGAAATTGATTATCTCAGGTCTTTCAGCTCTCAGTGCAAGTGTGCACAGAAAGCCAGATATTTTCTCTGGTGGACTTAAAAGAGTTACTTATTTTTTAGTGTCCATATGGCAGACATAGCTGAAATTCAGTCACAAAATCTAATTACGTGGTCTACAGAATTCTAACCAAGCTGATCAGGCAGCCTTGACAAGTCTCTTATGTTAAGGAAAAAGACATTTACTTGGAAGAAGTGGGGCACTGAGACTTGGTGTTAGGGATTGAATTTTGTTCCCCTGAAATAGGTGCTGGAATCCTAACCCCTACACCTGTGGATGGGATCCTGTTTGGGAGTAGGGTTTCCTTTGTTATGTTAATGAGGCCATATCAGTGTAAGATGTGTCCTAAACCTAATCGCTTCTGAGTGTTATAAGGAGCAGTTTAGACTAGAGGTGAGCACAAACGGGGGAGGACAGAGGCTACCTGACCACAATGGAGGCAAAGGAATCCACAAGCCCAGGGACTCCAAGGATTGCCGGCCACTAGAAGCTTAAATCGAGCTCCCCTTAGAGCCACACCCTGAATTTGGACTTCTAGCCTCCTGAACTGTGAGAAAATAAATTTCTGTTTTTTATAGCCACCTACTTGTGTATTTCTGTCCCAGCAGCCCTAAGGAAGTAAGACACTTGGGAAGGGGACCTTGGGCAGACTTCAATGAATCTCTGAAGC
>NW_004444101.1:1605853-1625027 GCF_000243295.1 Trichechus manatus latirostris | reverse complement strand
ATGAACTTGTTCAAATTTTCCTCAATTTCAACTTGAACTTGCATATGAGCAATTGATGTTCTGTTCCACAGTCAGCCCCTGGCCTTGTTCTGACTGATGATACTGAGCTTTCCGTCTTCTCTTTCCACAGATGTAGTCGCTTTGATTCCTGTGTATTCCAACTGGTGAGGTCTACATGTATAATCTCCATTCATGTTGCTGGATAAAAAGTATCTTCAATGAAGAAGTCATTGGTCTTGCAAAATTCTGTCATATGATCTCCAGCATCATTTCTATCACCAAGGCTATATTTTTTAACTACCAATCCTTCTTCTTTGTTTCCAAGTTTCACATTCCAATCACCAGTAATTATCAATACACCTTGACTCCATGTTTGGTCAATTTCAGACTGCAGAAGTTGGTAAAAATCTTCAGTGTCTTCATCTTTGGCCTTAGTGGTTGGTGCATAAATTTGAATAATAGTCATATTAATAGATCTTCCTTGTAGGTGTGTGGATATTATCCTATCACTGACAGTGTTGTACTTCAGGATAGATCTTGAAATGTTTCTTTTGATGAGGAATGCAATGCCATTCCTCTTCAAGCTGGCATTCCTGGCATAGTACATCATATGATTGCCTGATTCAAAATGGCCCATACCAGTCCGTTTCAGCTCACTAATGCCTAGGATATCGATGTTTATGCATTCCATTTCATTTTTGACGATTTCCAATTTTCCTAGATTTATACTTTGTACTTCATGCTTCATACATTCCACATTCCAATTATTCATGGATGTTTGCAGCTGTTGCTTCTCATTTTGAGTCGTGCCATATCAGCAATGAAGGTCCCGAAAGCTTGACTCTATCCACGTCATTGAGGTCGACATGGATGTTGATTGGATCCACAGTCAACACCCATGGAAGCAGCAGGCAAGAAATCAAAAGACGTACTGCATTGGGCAAATCTGCTGCAAAAGACTTCTTTAAAGTGTTGAAAAGCAAAGATGTCACTTTGAAGACTAGCATGGGCCTGACCCAAGCCATGGTGTTTTCAATCACCTCACGTGCATGTGGCAGTTGGACGATGAATAAGGAAGACCAGAGAAGAATTGATGTCTTTGAATTGTGGTGTTGGTGAAGAATATTGAATATACCATGGACTGCTAAAAGAATGAACAAATCTGGCTTGGAAGAAGTACAACCACAATGCTTCTTAGAAGCAATGTTATCAGGAGGGATCGGTCCCTGGAGAAGGACATCATACTTGGTAAACTAGAGGGTCAGTGAAAAAGAGGGAGACCCTCAACGAGATGGACTGACACAGTGTCTGCAAAAATGGGCTCAAATAACAACAATTGTGAGGATGGCATAGGACTGGGCAGTGTTTCCTTCTGCTGTACATAGGGTCCTTGTGAGTTGGAACTTACTCGACGGCACCTAACAACAACAACAACAACTAGATCACGTGTCTGTCAGTTTGTCATGCTGTGGTTGCTTGGGTGTTGCTGTGATACTGGAAGATTTGCAACTGGTATTTCAAATACCAGTAGTGTCACTCTAGGGGGACAGGTTTCAGCGGAGCTTCCAGACTAAGACAGACTAGGAAGAAGGAGCTGGTAGACTACTTTTGAAAAGATCGTCCAGTAAAACCTTATGAATAGTAGAGGAACATTGTCTATATAGTGCCAGAAGATGAGCCCCTCTGTTTTGGAGATACTTAAAATACGATTAGGGAAGAGCTGCCTCTTCAAAGTAGGGTCAACCTTAATGATGGAGATGGAAACAAACTTTCGAGACCTTCATTTGCTGATGTAGCATGACTCAAAATGAGAAGAAACAGCTGCAAACATCCATTAATAATTGGAATGTGGAAAGTATGAAGTATGAATCTAGGAAAATTGGAAATTGTCAAAAATGAGATGGAATGCACAAACATCTACATCCTAGGCATTAGTGAGCTGAAATGACTGGTATGGGCCATTTTGAATCTGACAATCATGTGGTGTACTATGCCGGGAATGACATCTTGAAGAGGATTGATGTTGCATTCATCATCAAAAAGAACATCTCAACATCTATCCTGAAGTACAGTGCTGTCAGTGATAGGATAATATCCATACGACTGCAAGGAAGACCAGTTAATACAACTATTATTCAAATTTGTCTGAAATTGATCAAATATGGAATCAAGATGTATTGATAACTACTGGCGATTGGAATGTGAAAGTTGGAAACAAAGAAGAAGGATTGATAGTTAAAAAATACGGCCTTGGTGATAGAAACGATGCTGGAGATTGTATGATAGAATTTTGCAAGACCAATGACTTCTTCATTGCAGATACCTTTTTTTCAGCAACATGAATGGAGACTACACATGTAGACCTCACCAGATGGAATACGCAGGAATCAAATCAACTACATCTGTGGAAAGAGAAGATGGAAAGCTCAGTATCATCAGTCAGAACAAGGCCAGGGGCCGACTGTGGAACAGAACATCAATTGCTCATATGCAAGTTCAAGTTGAAATTGAGGAAAATTTGAACAAGTTCCTGAGTCAAAGTAGGACCTTGAGTATATCCCACCTGAATTTAGAGACCATCTTGGGAATAGATTTGACACATTGAACATTAATGACTGAAGACCAGACAAGTTGTGCAATGACCTCAAGGACATCATACATGAAGAAAGCAAAAGGTCATGAAAAAGACAAGAAAGAAAGAAAAGACCAAAATGGATGTCAGAAGAGACTCTGAAGCTTGTTGTTGAACATAGAGTAGCTAATGCAAAAGGAAGAAATGATGAAGTAAAAGAGCACAACAGAAGATTTCAAAGGGCCGCTCGAGAAGACAAAGTAAAGTATTCTAATGAAATGTGCAAAGACCTGGAGACAGAAAACCAAAAGGGAAGAACATGCTTGGCATTTCTTAAGCTGAAAGAACTGAAGAAAAAATACAGGTCTCGAGTTGTAATAGTGAAGGATTCTATGGGCAAATTACTGAGTGAGGCAGGAAACATCAAAAAGAAGACAGAATACACAGTCACTGTACCAAATAGAATTAGTCGGCATTCAACCATTTTAGGAGGTAGCATATGATCAAGAACCAATGGTACCGAAAGAAGAGGTCCAACCTGCTAACCAAAAGGTTGATGGTTTAAACCCACCAGCCACTCCATAGGAGAAGATGTGGCTGTCTCCTTCTGTAAAGATTACAGTCTTGGAAACTCTATGGGCCAGTTCTACTCTGTCCTATAGAATCACTATGAGTCACAATCGACTTGACTGCAATAGGTTCAATGGACCACAAGTAGAACGACTGAGTCGTAGGTCAGCTCATCTTCATCTTTGCCAGCATTACCAAATTACCCACAAAGTGGCTTCATTAAGTTACGCTCCAGCCAACTATGTCCATGAGTTCTACTCCTGCACACGTCAGCCAAACTTATTTTTCAGATTTGTTAATTTTTGCTGTCTAATGGGGTGATTGATTGGATTGGCATTTCTCCCCATTGTTGGGAGTTTGGGGAAGCTTTTCAAATTACAACTGGCTCTCTGGTTAGCTGCTCACATGCTTGGATCCTTATGGGTCATTTTGGGTTGCTTACCTTTTTCTCATTGATTTGTAAGACCTCTTTATGTATTCTATATGTCAGTCTTTCGTCAGTTATTTGCATTGCAAATATCTTTTCCCAATTTGCAATTTGTCTTTTCACTTGGTTTGGGAGTCTTTTATTGTGTGCTGTTTTTTATTTTGATGAAATATAATTTATCAATGTTTTCCTTAATGGTTTATGCTTTACACCTTGTTTAAGAAATTATTTTCTTTGTAATGTATTTATTACAATTCTTATCATTATTGATTTTATCAGCTTTCTTTGGGAGTAATATAGTTGCACATATGCATACATGTATATCCATACATGCATACACACGTGTGTATGGATGCATGTGCACGTGTATGTGCGCACACACGTATGCATATATACGTGCATGCATGCATGTATGCATATGTGCCTGTGTATGTGCTTGTACTTGTGGGTTTGTTTGTCTGCATGTATCTATGCGTGCATATGTGCGGGTATGTGTGTAAGCACATATGTATATATGCCGGCATGGAGAGACAGAGTAGGGGTATCACCAAGCCCTAGGGGGAGTCATACACAGCCTACAGATTCTGCTGTAGGGCATAGACAACTCTCAAATCTGTACTTGGCCTCTTAATTCACAGTGACCCTGCCTGCCCCCAAAGTAGCTCAATCCGTATCTGGAATTTAACTGATCTGATTAGCAAGTCTCCCCTCCTCCTTTTTTATCCATTTTTGCTACCACAGCCCAGGTGCAATGGGCAATCCAGTGTTGCACTGAGAAGTCTTGCAAATGGAGAAACAGGACATTAATTAAGTTACTGCCACGTCTTCTCCGTGCCTTAGCTGGAAATTCACTCCCAACTCTACTCTAGCTCAAATTGTGTCCTGGTTGTTGCCAGTCTTGCTATACAATGAACACCATAGTATGGTAGAGCCTAAATAATCATAACAGCAGAAAAGAAAATGCACCACATTTTAATAATGTGAGACTTCTTCAGTTATTAAGTATCCCTAGAGAAATTATAGCTTCAGCTACAAATGCTCTCTCCCTACTGGAAATGAATATCCTCAAATGAAATGTCCTTTCCCCATAACTTCAGGGAAATTAAACAGTTGCTGTTGGGTTGACCTCAACTCAAGGTGACTCTGACTCATGGCAACCCCATACGTGTCAGAGTAGAATTGTGCTCCATAGGATTTTCAATGGCTGTGACCTTTTGGAAGTAGAGGTCTTTCTTCCAAGGCAACTCTGGGTGGACTCGAATCGCCAGCCTTTTGGTTAGCAGCGAGGCGTGTTAACCGTTTGTACCACCCAGAGACCACCTTTCCCTGATTTTCTGTTCCTGCCCAGTTCCAGCACATGACCGGGCCATTGTCATGTCCCCGTGGAGTCTGCAGCACCTCTTGTCATTCTCAGGCCAGCAAGCTGAGCGCCAGTGGCACAGAGGAAGATGGTGCAGACTTGACACAGATCTGCTTTGAGTCATTCTTTGTGTAAGCACTGTCTCTACGACACCATATTTTGCCAAGGTCCTGGACCCCTCAGGGTGATGGATATCCTGTTGCTTAATACACAGTTATTGAAAATTAATGATAATAAACAGCTGCTTTCTATGTCTGCCAAGTGATATATTTTCATAATTCTCTTCTATTCTGAAAAGCGGTTGATTCATTGGGAGGAAGACATCCAAATGTAAGATTTCAAAGCTCAAGTTCTTGAGTATTGTAAAACTCTGATGTCCCAGCCTCCCCTGGCCGCCCTGCTATAGCCCTGCACTCTCAGAGTGCACTTCTGCTTCTCCCAAACTGGACACCCAGGTCCCACGGGGACACAATCGGGAGCGCAAGCCTTCCTGAAGACGTCCATTTTTCTGAAAGTGGAAGAGAGGAGAGGGTTAAACCGCGTCCCTTAGAACAGAAGTATCAGCAAATACCTGGCTTCCCATATCTCTGCCCTTTCCCCAAGGGAAGCCACCACATTCTCTTTCTGCTTGCTGTCCCCCAGCCAAAACACACACACACATGCACACACGCACACACACACGCACACGCGCACATGCACACACACGCACATGTACACACACGCACACACACACACATGCACACACATGCACGTATGCATACACACACACGCACACTTTCTGCTAGCTTTCCATGTCTCCGATCCCAGACTGCCCTCCCCGCAACAAAATTGGGTCTAACTTCTCTCTTCACTCAGCCTTATCCAGAAAAACAAAAGCTTGGCCTATGTCAGGTTCTTGACCAACCAGTGGAATCACATTTTGGGTGAGAATTAGGCTCCAGAGTCAGCACACGGGGGTCCATTGCACAGAGTCATAATTACCTGCTGAAAATCCATAAACACAGTACACAGTATCTATGTGCCTCGTTGAAGCCTGTCTTAGTTATGTAGCGCTGCTACAACAGAAATAGCACAAGTGGATGGCTTTAACAAAGACACATTTATTTCTTCGCAGTAAAGTAGGCTCAAAGTCCAAATTCAGGGTGTCAGCTCCAGGGGAAGGCTTTCCCTCCCTGTAGGCCTTCTCATCAATGTTCCCCCGGACTAGGAGCTTCTCCACACAGGGACTTACGGTCCAAAGGACATGCTCTGCTCCCAGCACTACTTTCTTGGTGGTATGAGGTCCCCCTGTCTCTCTGCTCATTTCTCTCTTTTATATCTCAAGAGATTGCCTCAGGACACAGTCCAATCTTGTAGATTGAGTCCTGCCTCACTAACACAACTGCCGCCCATCCTCCCTCATCAACATCACAGAGGCAGGATTTACAACATACAGGAAAATCATACAATACTGGGAATCATGGCTCAGCCAAATGGATACACACGTTTTTGGGGGGACATAATTCAATCCATGACAAAGGCCAAGATACTCTTCCCAGTGAATTCAACAGGGTCATGTATTCCTCTCTGGCTGACATCAGATGAAGCCGTTGGTGGAGTAAGGCAGTGCCGTCACTAAGGGGGCGCAAGAGGTGCAGACGGCACCGAGTGACACCGTCAGGGAGGTGACACCAAACGACCGTCGATGGAATGTTTGTGCGGTGTTTCAGCAGAAATTTATTATTTTTTATCATAATATCCCCGTAATTAGTTATAACAACAAAAATATTTTTGTCAGCCCAGTATACATGTAAAACTCTATGCTAATTTACTTTTTGAACTTTCTAATGCACCCTGGTGGCACAGTGGTTAAGAGCTCGGATGCTAACCAAAAGGTTGGCAGTTCAAATCCACCAGCCACTCCTTGGAAACCCTATGGGGCAGTTCTACTCTGTCCTATAGGGTGGCTGTGAGTTGGAACCGACTTGATGGCACCTAACAACAACGACAACAACAATGCACTCGGTCAGAGCTGTCATTATTACCCAGTGACAATGAAGCTTCGAATCGTGTGGTTTCATCTGCACGGGCTACAAGCATGTACCGTTGTTTTCCTTGCTGCTGGTGTTTTTATAGTCACTGATTGTGCCAAATTTTCTGCTGTTTTAGCTACAATATTGTGGTAATTAGTATTTGTGAAGCTATATCAGTAGTTTTTTTGAGAAGGAAGTAGTAATTAAAGGAAAAGAAGGAGAAAAATCAAAAAAGGCTTCGGCTCAGTTCCTAATAATGTCGCTAATCATGTAATCCAATGTAGAGAGATTTTACAAGACAATTTTGTTGTTAGTATTCATACACTCTAAGAAATATTACCTTTAAGCAATTTACAACTGTATTTATCACATATTATTCTATAATTAAAATTGATAATAAACATTACTAAGGATTCTGTAGGGTCTGGTACAGGAAGCGGTTCACAGGGGGGTGACACCATGAGTTACTGAACTGGGTGACACCAACCCTAGTAATGCCACTGAGTAAACGGGCACATTGCTTGGAAAACCCCCGTCATTACAAATGAGCATCCCATTTGGTCCAAGATGCTCACACTCTGAGATTGAGAGGTCCTGGAGACTGAGACCACTGAGGGAACAACAGCTCGGTGACTCCATCTCACCCTCAGGAAAATGTATGTCAGCATGTTGTCAAGTGCAAGGGAGGGTGGGGTCGCTCACAAATTGTGTCTTAATCTACCTGTCTTCATATAATTGCAATGGTTTAATTTCAATGCATGGCTAGATGGATGCATGGATGGATGGATGGATGGATGGATGGTTGGATGGATGGATGGTTGGATGGATGGATGGAAAGATAGATACATAGATAGGCAATGGATAAATAGGTAATAGGTAGATACATTGATACATAGATAAATATATAGATAATAGGTAGATAGATATATGCACACATACATAGATACATGGATAGATACATAGATAATGGACAGATAGTTAATAGATAGGTAGATAGATAATAGGTAGGTAGGTAGATAGATAACAGGTGGGTAGATTGCTAGATAATAGGTAAGTAGATAGACAGACAGAGATAGTGCAAGAGAGATTTGTTTTAAGGAATTGGTTCATGTGATTGCATCAGCTGGCAAAAATCCACAGATCAGGCAGCAGGCTGGAAACCCAGCAGTCTTGTGTCTGAAATCTGCAGGCCAGGCTGACTGGACACTCCAGCAGGACGTCTATGTTACAGTCTTGAGGCAGAGTTCTTCTCCCCTCCAGAAATCTCAGTTTTTGCTCTTCAGGCCTTCAACTGATTGAGCAGTCCCACGCATATTATGGAGGGTGATCTGCTTTACTTAAGGCCAACTGATTGTAAATGTTAGTCCTATCTACACACCTCCACTTAGATAAGAGTAACATTTACAACAGGAGCCCTGGTGGTGAAATGCTCGGCTGCTAACCAAAAGGTCGGCAGTTCGAACCCACTAGCCTCTCAGTGAGAGAAAGATGTGGCAGTCTGCTTCCCTAAAGAAACCCTATGAGTCAGTTCTACTCTGTCCCATAGCGTTGCTATGAGTTGGAAGCAACTCGACAGCAATGGGTTAAAATTTTGTGTTTCGTTCTGTTGTACGTAGGGTTGCTGTCAGTTGGAACTGACTTGTCCACACCTAACAACAACAACAACAGCAATATCTAGCAGAGGTCTAGTGAAGGAGGGTAAAGGGGGGCACTTGCCACTAGGCAGAAGTCCGAGGGGAGGTTTGGAATGACTTCGTGAGGTGCCACAAACGTGAAAGGCTCCTGACTGGGGCAGCTGGACAAGAGGGGGGAAGGCATTTCTGCTGACCTGTCACCACTATCAACAACTATTCATCCTGAAATTGGGGAAGGGGGGTGCAATTTAGAGATTGCCCCTGGGCACTCGTTACCCTTGCTACACCCCTGACATCTAGACTGGCGTTTGACCAAACCACTGGGCGCCAGAGCCTAGCTGAGTGGACACACAAAATTAGCCATCACAACCCCTACCCCTGATTGCAGTGATTTTGCTGTTACGTGTCTTTTGCTTCCTGGTCTGTAACCTTCTTTAGAGTAAGAGGAGACAGATGGACTGGATGGAGGATCAGCTGATCTAGACTGAAAACTCCCTTCACCACTTACTACGTATGCAGATGACTTCATCTATCTCAGCTTCTTCTGGAGCTCTGGTGGCGCAGTGGTTAAGAGCTCGCTGCTAAAACCAAAAGGTGGGCAGTTGGAGTCCACCAGCTGCTCCTTGAAAACTCTATGGGGCAGTTCTACTCCGTCCTATAAGGTTACTATGAGACGGAATTGACTCGATGGCAATGGGTTTGGTATTGTTTTGAGCTTCGTCTGTGTCGCTTATAAACAAAGGCAATAATACATACCTTGAAGAATATTTTAAAAACTCATCAAAAGGGAAGTGGAGGTCAAGGAGATGACCCCACCGGGTATAAAGGTCTAAGAATTCGTGGGGGGAAGGGATGCTGGCCGAGGCTGGGGTTCCTATGTCCCAGTGGCTGTGCTTTCACGCACACGTGAGTGTGAACATGTGAACACATGTGTGTGAACTGAAAGAACGATCCCCCATTACCTCTCTGACCCCATCCCCCACCACGCCCTTTTGGTCCCCTTTGGCCACACCTGCCTATTCCTCTTCCAGCATGAAGCTGGGCTCACTCCTGCCCCAGGGCCTTGGCATTGGCATTTCCCTCTGCCTGGAGTGCCCTTTCCTCAGTTAGATCTTCAGGACAAGCCCCTCACCGCCTTCGTGTATTTACTCAAGACCCTTCAACCCTTCGCTTCCAACCCTTCGCATCTCCCTTCCTTGCTTTACTTTTCCTCCCTAACATTTTGTACTCTTAATTAGAAATAGTTTAATTCCCTCAATTATTCTCTGTCCTTCTCCACCCCTAGAAAGAGGGGAGCAAAGATTTTTGTCTGTTTTTTCACTGATAGAGCCCTCGAACCAAGAACAGTGCCTAACATGGTTGGCACTCAGTCAATGTTTGTTGAAGGAATGAATGACAGCTTTGGAGCCCACGATGGGTAAGCCTGGACCAGAGAGGGCCATCCTGGAGGTAGTGGGCAAGTGCTTTCAGTTATCAGTTGAATAATGTCTACTCACAATTGATCACATTTGTGTAAAGGTGGAAGGACTCGGCTCTGTGTATTTCTCCAGCTGGCCTTTGGACTCAAGCTTGAGCTTCTTTGGACTGAGTTTCAGGATAAATTGGGGAAGAAGGACAGATCAAGTATGATAACAGGAGAGATCATGTTTTAAGCAATAAATTGAGAACTTAAAGGAAATAAGACCATTTGTATCTTGAGAGAGCAAAGCAGGTTAGACTAGCTTCATTGTTGTTGTTAGTTGCCATTGAGTTGCCTCTGACTCATGGTGACCTGATGTCTGACAGAATGGAACATTGCCTGGTCCTCCACCATCTTTATGATCATTGGTATGTTTGAGTCCATTCTTGTGACTGTGGTGTCAGTCCATCTCACTGAGGGTTTCCCTTACCTTTGCTTGGCCTCTACTTTACTAAACATGATGTTCTTTCTGATGATGCATCCAAGTAAGCCAGTCAAAGCCTTGGACAAGATTTTGTGATCAACAAGGTTTTTACTGGCTAATTTTTGGAAGTAGATCACAAGGCCTTTCTTCCTAGTCGTTTTAGTCTGGAAGCTCTGCTGAAACCTGTCCACCACGGGTGACCCTGCTGGTATTTGAAATACTGGTGGCACAGCTTCCAGCATCTTAGCAACACCATGCAAGCCACCACAACACAACGAACTGATAGATGGGTGGTGGACTACCTTCATACTACCCCTGTATTCCCCACCTCAGTGCCTGACCCATGGAAATACTTCCTAATGAAGAATGACAGCTTCAGAACATTCAATGTGGAATTAATTATATTGTTTAACCATGCACAACAATGCAATAGCTTTGCATTTCTTCCATTTATCAGCATTTGGATCTAATTTCACTGACACCCTACAGATTTTAATCAGCACTCTATTCAAATTACTTGCACAGGATGCACCCATACATGAATATTTATTACCTAGCGACATCCTTGAGTAGCTCTTACAATTAGCCCAGAACCCAGAGTCTCCTTACCCTGACATGCAGGCCATATTTCATCTTCCTTAACTTGGTCTTAGGTGTTCTTCTTGCAAAGAATCTCCTATTCCTTCCACTGATCTCCAACACCCAGGCCAAGACTGCCTGCCTTTTTTTATTATCACATTCTAAACATGTTTCCCCTCCACCCCCTAAGGGTTGTAGTTTTCCTGCTTCTCCTAAAAGAAAAATGGACTGCATTTAATTAGTCTAGGTCAGTGAACAGACAGCCAAAAGTGGTGATGAGGATTATTACCCTTCTCTGGAAGGAATCATCTTAAAAACCCGGCAAGCTGTTTCCCAAGGTTCACTGCCCTGAGGGCTCCATCAAAGAATGTTCACCACCATCACCTCTTGGGTCTTCTCCCAAGGCTGCACTGAAAACCTGCCCAGTGCCAGATATCACCTTTGGTGTGGAAGATTCTGGAGTCTGCAATTTGCCTTTAGGAAAGCAATGCTGCCAGAAGCATCTTGTTCTCATGGTGCCCTATCCTGCCCCTCCTAAACTGTCTAAGGTTGAACACGTGGATTCCTTAGCTGCTCACAGGGGTGTGTGTACATGAGTTTTCTCTATGGAGGGCGCGCAGCTCTGTTGAGAAGGCAAGCAAGGGGCTTTGCCGAGGGGAGAGGGGGACTTGGAAGAGACTGGGTCATCCATCTCTCCTCTGCCCCCTTTGCCACGACAGTTGGAACATTTTCAGCAGCCAGAGATGAACCATCTCCAAGCTGAATGCGAAGATCTTTTTTAGGAGCGCATTGCTCTGTTTTTCCAGTCCCATAAAGAGGATCATGTGTGTGACTGCTAATCAAAGCCACGTGCGTGTGGAGCACTGGGACTGCCAAAAGAAAGAAAACAACCTCAAACTTGTTTGCGAGGAGGCAAGGCGATGCCGCTGATCCGATCCCACCAGGATTGCCCGGGAGCCTTTCGCAGTGTGAGGTGGGAGAGCCCTCTGTGTGTATCTGAGGATTTCACCGGCCTCGTCACCACATGTTTGCAATTTTCTGAGATCGTTTCCTCTTTCCTTTAGGGGGCTGTTTTTATAAGGAGGGCCTCTGATGGTTTCTCCGACATAGGTCATGTCTATATCATAGCAAAGGATAAAACCAAACTCTGCTAGACCCCAGTCTTTAGATTTTCCTGAATGTGGAAAACAGCCAAACAGCATATTGAGATGCACTCAGATGTCAGGGAACAGAGCAGTGCTGCCTGTCCCTGTCACCGCAACCTCCACGCTGACTGTGAATGCATCCAGGGGACGATTATGATGCTACCTTATGATGCTATGACCGCACATAGCTTGATCGTGATATTCAAGGGTCTGTATATTGAACCAAGAAGGGCGGTTCTTTCCAAGTCATGATCTGATTTTGCAAGCACGCCTGGGGCAGACTACGCAACAAGGTTTGGTTAACTCAAGGAATTGGATAGCCACGTGCAATCAGCAACTCCCAGGGGAGGTAGGGAGGTGCACTCCTGGTGATGAAGAGCGAGTGCCCTGTGCCGGGAGGAACGTCAGACGATGTGGGCACCAGCTAGATGTTGCAGCACCGAGTTAAGGAGGAGCCGTGCTCCATGCAACATGGCGGCAATGCAGAGACACCACGTGGCCTGAACCAAATCTCCCAGTGAACGTCTGTGCAGTGTGGAGACCCTGCAGTGCAAACCTCTGTTTCTTTTCACCTTCGCTTTTCTCTCCTATAAAAAAGGCGCCTCGAGAGCTTCTCCTGAAGATCCCCTTCAGTTATGCACGTAACATAATGATGTTTTAATCAGATGATTTGGTGTTAGTGATATCATAGGTACTGATTGTATGTGACTGGATGGATGAAACCACATCTACTCTACCCCAGATGAAGAGTGTAGAAAACCAGAACCAAACCCGTTGCCGTCAAGTCGATCCTGACTTGCAGCAACGCCAGCCGACGGCGTAGAACTGCCCCCTGGGGTTTCCTAGGCTGCCATCTTTACAAGACCAGGGCTCCTTACAGAGTCTGGAGAGTGCAAGGTGCACTTTCCCAAGCATGTACAAGGCAGCTGGTGTCAGCTGCACCTGGGTCTTGAGGGGCAGCAACTCCAGCATGTGATGAGCATTGAACCTGGGTAGGTGTGCCATATAACCTTGACCCTGCTAACAGTCTTACTTGGCAGTCACCCTCCCCATTTCCTGACCTACTTTCTAGGCCTCCTAGGAAACCATCATCCCATTTGGCTATTGGACTATAATACTATACTATTCCAGTTGTCCTTGAGTCCACTCTGACTCATGATGACCCCACATGCGTCAGAGTAGAATGGTGCTCCATAGGGTTTTCAATGGCTGATTTTTTGGAAGTAGATCACCAGGCATTTCTTCTGAGGCACCTCTGAGTGGACTTGAACTTCCTTCCTTTTGGTTAACAGCCAAGTGCGCTGACCATTTGCACCACCCAGGGACTGTTATTTCCCTTTCATCCTCTCTCTCCTCCTGCCCTCAGGAAGGAAGCCTGCAGGCACTGGGCCCTGGTGATCTTGACAGGCCCACATCAAAACTTTGCTGAGGCCCATTTTTGGTCTGGAGCCGTGGTGGCACAGCGGTTAAGAGCACGGCTGCTAACCAAAAGGTCAGCAGTTTGAATTCACCAGCTGCTCCTTGGAAAACCCTATGAGGCAGTTCTACTCTGTCCTATGAGGTCACTATGAGTCAGAATTGACTCTATGGGACTCTTCGGCAACGGGTTTTGTTTTGTTTTTATCTTTTGTCCAAATACTGCTTAATAGTAGGGGAACAATCGTATCTTGTGACAACCAGCACCTGCCCACAGGACCTGGGACAGTCCCCGGAAGATTCGGGTCCTACTGATGATGTGGCATCAAGGATAGCATTGAGATCCCTTGTGCCCCTCCAGGTAAGTAAAAATGCAACATCTGCAACAGGACAAAGGGAGCTGTTCCCCAAGCTGCCTACCTAGAGGCTATAGGGGAAGAGCCCCAGATGAGTGGTTTTAGACCCTGGCTCCACCTGAGAATTTCTTGGGGAGTTCTTCAACAGCCCAACACCAAGGCCACGCCCCAGATCAATGACATCGGAATCTCTGGGGGAGGGCCCAGGAGTCCCCAGTCTTAAACTCCTCAGTTGTGTCTTAGTCATCTAGTGCTGCTATAACAGAAATACCACAAGTGGATGCCTTTAACAAAGAGAAATTTATTCTCTCACAGTCTCATAGGCTAGAAGTGCAAATTCAGGGTGCCAGCTCTAGGGGAAGGCTTTCTCTGTCTGTTGGTTCTGGAGGAAGGTCCTTGTCAATCTTCTCCTGGTCTAGGAGCTTCTCAGCACAGGGACCCTAGGTCCAAAGTGTGCACTCTGCTCCTGGCTTCTTTCTTGGTGGTATGAAGTAACTCTCCTCTCTGCTAGCTTCTTTCTTCTATATCTCAAAAGAGTTTGACTCAAGATACAACCTAATCTTGTAGATTTGTGTCCTGCCTCATTAATATAACTGCCTCTAATCCTGCCTCATTAACATTATAGAGGTTAGGATTTACAACACATAAGATAATTACATCAGATCACAAAATGGAGGACAACCACACAATACTGGGAATCGTGGCCACACCAAGTGAACACACATTTGGGGGACACAATTCAGTCCATAACAAGGCGGTCCCAATAGGTAACCAAGGCTGGGAACCACTCACTAGCTAGAGATCCCTCCTGCTGTTCAGGAGCTGGTGGTGGTCAGGGCCAGGCCATGAGACACTGCCCCAGACTGAGAGGAAAAAGTGCAAAGGCAGTGCAGAAGGGTCCCCACCTGGTTCTACTCTCACCGATTGCTAAGCCTTCCCAAAATGTTCTAAAAGGAAACCAAAGGAGCAGCTTCGTGGCTGGGAAGAATAAGCCAGATGCCATTGAGTTGACTCCATCTCATGGTGACTCATGTGTGCAAGAACAGACTGCGTTCCACAGGGTTTCCAATGGCTGGTTTTCCAGAAGCAGATTGTCAGGACTTTCTTCTGAGTTGCTTCTGGGTGGACTCGAACTGCCACCCTTTGGGTTTGAAGCCGAGCGCTTAGCCGTTAGTGCCACACACATCCCAGAATTTTCTAAGAGGAAACTAAAGGAGCAGCTTTGTGGCTGGGAAGAATGGGAGCAAATAAGAACCTTTCATTCTGATGCCTCTGGGCACAGACCACAGCCTCCTGCGTGTTTTTGCAAAGCTTAGGGTTTTGCTACATCTCAGCAGTCAGGACAGCTGGGTTCCAGCTTTGGGAGTTGCGACGTCTAGTGGACCTCAAAAAGCTTGGCCAATTCAAACAGACTGAACTTGAAAATAGCATGAAACAACCTCCTTCCCCACCCAGATGGATGACTTCGCGCCTTTGGTACAACAAATGATTGAAACAGCTTCAGCTTTGTCGTCATCACCAGTGGCTTTTCAGCCTCTTGACTGGCCACCGTTTGCGGCCATTCCCTTGGTGACAGCGAAGAAGCGCTCAGGCTGGTCAGAGTCCATGGGTGCTTTCCTTCCTTTTGACTCATTATTACTCTGTTGTAATCGCCTGTGAGAACAAGTTTAGCACTGGCTCCGGGGTCCCTAGTGTGAATTAGGTGTTACTGAACAGTTTGACCCATTTTGACTTTTTTAGGAGCATCAACAATTAAAGCAAAGAGAAATAAACAAAATAGAATCCTTTTTGAAAGACTGGGACTACCCTAGGTGTGCCTCTCCCCTTTTTTTAATTAAAAAATGTCTTATTATAGTTAATAACAAACAATACAATTGTTATATATATTGTCAACAATTATAACTGTTGATAATTGTTGATTTTTTCTTGTTAAACCTCTGTTGTCATGATGGTGAAAATATGTGTAATAAAACATTGGCCTTTTCGACGTGTTTTACATGTGCAATTCAGCGACATTAATGACGTTCAACATGTTGTACAAGCATCACTGCTCCCTGTTTCTGTATTTTTCAACCCCCACCCCACCCCCGCAACAGAAGTTCAGTGGCCCCGGCTGGCCCTGTGATTTTTAAAATAGAACAACCCAGAGCTACGTGGGGAACGTGTGCGGAGAAAGAAAGCTTGTATCTCGAGGGTTTTGGTGCTGGTCTCATGGACGAGTGGGTGCACGCAGGCCAACTCAGAAGATTGGGCGTTGCTGGCAAAGCACCATCGGAATTGAAAGCGTGTGTGATAATGACTGCTTTTTTTCAACGCTGTGGCTTTTGTGAAATTTCCAGCGAGGAGTGGGCTCCAGGTGGTTCTGCTAGCTATGAATCAGGACTCAGCTAGAAATCAGGAAGAGGTGCCCCGAAGCTTGACGGCAAATGTTTTGGTCACATTATGCAAAGCTTTAGGAATACTCAATGGGGGAGAATTTCCCCTTCTGCCTGGCGGCGCCCTTAGATCCTTGCTAAAGAGAGAAAGCACGTCTGCGGAGGTCAGTGAGGGAATATCACGCTTCCTTCGTCTTCCTTTGTCACAGACTCACATCCTTTCCTAACCCTGTCCAAGACAGCTGCGGGTTCCTCAAGCCCGGCTCCCACGAGTCCTAGAGAACTGTACAGTTTCACAGAACACAACTTTCTCCGCGGCTCTGGGCTCTCTCCCGTGCGTCCAGCTCTACCCCATCTGCGTGCACAAAACCCCGTTCCTTGCAGAAATACTTCATTTCCTGGCCAGTGGCTGAGCCAACAGAGCTGAAGGCCCAGATGTTACCCAGCGCTTTAAAAAAACGGGCCCAAATATATAGCACCAGCTATGCGCCAGTGCCCTGGTGCGGGGACCCAAGGTGCTGGAGATGGGTCTCCCAGCCAGGGCTTTGAACCGGTTCATTCTGGTTCAAACCCCTGCTGAGAATTTGCATTTCCACCCCTAGATATACTGGATCAGACTCTACAGTTTAACAAGATCCCCAGGTGATTCTTATGTATAATAACATTTGAGAACCACTGCTCTACTAGTGGTTCTCAGAATTGGCCCCTAACCAGCAGGATTAACATCACCTGGGAGCTTCTTAGAAATGCAGATTCTCAGCAGGAGTTCGAAGCCCTGCTCCCAGCAGCTGGAGTGTGCCTGGCTGGAGAGCCCCGCCCATGAGCCTCCGTGTTTCCTTCCTGACAAACAGGCTCCACTCCAGGGAAGGTTGGCTGTTTGTTGCTGTCTCTGGTCTTTGTTCCTCCAGCGTCTTTGTTGTGTCTTCTATCAAGAGTGTCACCGCTCCTGGGGAAAGAGCCTCCCTTTCTCCATCCCAGATGTGGGAGGGCAAGGAAAATGTTCAGAGTGAGCCACTCAGCACAGGACAGAGCCAGCAGACAGCCCAGCCACCTGGAGGGTGGCAACTGTTGCTGGGTGCTGATGAGTTGATTCCGGCTCATGGTGACCCCATGTGACAGAGTAGAACTGCCCCATAGGGTTTTTTAGGCTGTAATATTTATAGGAGCAGATCGCCAGGTGTTTTCTCCCATGGAGCCCTTGGGTGGGTTTCATGTAGCAGCTGGGCACTTAGCTGTTGTGCCACCAGAATAGTGACTGGCAAAACAAAACAAGGCAGCAAGGACCGGCACATAAAGCAGGCCCACCCGCCCGCCCGAGCACCCCAGGGGCAGGGATGCCGCTTCAAGCTGCCCAGATGGATCCAGAGCCATGGATTCTCCAGGGGTGAGGGAGCCAGGCCAGCCCCAGGGGCCTGGCAGGACCTCCGTGGTCCTCCCGTGCTGCTGTGATGACGCCAGTGCTCAGGATTCTGCTTGGACATACAGCTGTGTGCAGAATGTGACTGTGGTCGCAGCAGGTCCACAACCCAGCTCCCTTCCCCTCGGGGAGCTGGGGAGGCTGTTGGAAACTTCGCTGGGCAGTTGAGTATAAAGGGCAAGGGGAGGCTATGGATTTGGGGATAGCGGTAGGCTGATGCCCCCAAAGATCCAAGTCCTAAACTCTGCAACCTGTGAATGTTACCTTATTTTTCAGAGGTAGAATTCTCGCCTTCCATGCAGGAGACCTAGGTTTGATCCCTGGCTAGGGAGCACAGCCCTGACAATACCTTGATTTTGCCCCAGCAATACTGATTTTGGACATCCGGCCTCCAGAACTGTGGGAGAGTAAGTGTTTGCAGTTTAACCCATCGTGTTTGTGGTCATTCGTCACAGGAGACTCATGCAAGGATCATAAGGAATCGATTGGCCCCGGATGGAGCTCTGGAGACCACTCTCACTAAGGGGCTGGGGGAAAACTTAGGGAAAAAGCCAGTGTCAGAGACTGAGAAGCCAGAGCTGCAGAAAACGAGAGTCAGGGTGAGATCCCCTGCCAGGGACCCACCTGGTCCAGGTGTCTCCACTGGGACACTTTCCTCCAGCTGTCCCTGAGAACCCAGTGAGGTGACTCTGGAGTCTGGGGGCTGGTGTCACATCCCGGCTTCATCTCAAACCAACCAGGCACACCTGGGCGAGCTGTGGACCTACTCCTAAAACATCTGTAATGAAGCTGATTGTGTCAACTCTCCTGAGTACTTATCATAAGCCGGCTGAATGTCTGTGTTCAAGGGAGAACATCTCCTCCGTATCTCTCCTTTTTGCGATGGACACCATGTACTGGTTTGGGGGCTGTAGAAGCAGATGGTAGCGCTAATGACTTGAACCTCAAGTAGACCCCTGAGTGGCCAGGACGTGGCCTTGGGGAGAGCACATTGCTGAGGCCAGTTCACCTACCGCCCTGTGCAGAAATGTCTGTGCTTCCTGCCACATCCCTTGGAGTGAGAAGTGGAGACATCAGCCCACCCTAGAACACCTCTACGCACCGTGACGCCCTGAGTTTCTGCCTGGAGGAGGCAGCATTTCCCACAAGGCCACAGAATACCTGTATTAGTTTCATAGGGCTGCTGTGCTGAAGTACCATGGACGGGGTGTCTTGCAACAAGAGTTTATTCTTTCACAGTTCTGGAGGCTGGCAGTCAAGTGGGTGATTTTAAAGAACAGACATTTATTTTCTCACAGTTCAGGAGGCTATAAGTCTGAGTTCATGGCAACAGCTCTAGGAGAAATCTCTCTCTCTGTCGGTTCTGGGGGAATGTCCTTGACTCTTTCAGCTTCTCTGTAGCCCCAGAGTTCCTTGGTTCCTTGGCAA
>NW_004444101.1:1583720-1605018 GCF_000243295.1 Trichechus manatus latirostris | reverse complement strand
GTTTGTTTTTTGTCTCTGTGTCTATGCTGCTCCTTCTAACTCAGAAGAGATTAGGTTTAGGACACACCCTACACCGACATGGCCTCGTTAACACAACACAGAAAACCTTATTTCCAGACAGGGTCACATCCCCAGGTATGTTGTTGTTGTGTTAGGTGTGTTGAGGCGGTTCTGACTCATAGCCACCCTGTAGGACAGAGTAGAACTGCCCCATAGGGTTCCCAAGGAGCAGTTCAGGGATTCCAACTGTCGACCTTTTGGTTAGCAGCCGAGCTCTTAACCACTGCGCCACCAGGGCTCCATCTACAAGGATAGGGGTTAGGATTCCAAAACATATCTTGGGGTGTCACAATTTAGTCCACAACTTTACCTCAAAGGCAAGACCTATTGAGCTGATTGCCTCTTAACTTTCTCCCTTCCCTGAAACTCGGAGATGTCCCTTGACCCTTCTCTCCCTGATGCTGAATTGCCTGAGAGCCTGCAGCAAAGAACTTGAGAAAATAGACTTTAATTCCCAGAGTTAATGGAATAAGCCGTAATGTCCCCAGAAGCCTGCTCGTCTTTTAATTCAAATGCCAGCAATATAAACGTTTCCAGTCCCTGGGTTGAGAATCTTCAAGTGCAAAAATAATTCTTCCTTAGGTCAGCAGTCCTTAGCTTGTGGTTGCAACTCTAGTGGGAAGTTCCCCTCGCCTGCAGGGTGGGACGTGGGTGAGAAATTAGGAACAAATGCTCAGACTATGGACTTTCAAAGCTCCGGAGGGACCAGTGTACCCATGGGACTCAGAGTTTGACTCATGCTGGGGCAGTGATGGTAACCAGACCACTGTGGCCAAGGGACAGCAAATGAGGTGACTCAGCCCCAGGGCCTCCCACTGCCTTCGCCACCTTATCTGCCCACGGCTTCTTGGTCATGGGGCCCCCAGATACAGAAGGGCAAGGCCAAGACGGGACCACCAAATTGTATTTCCCACGGTTCCAAGAAAATCTCTCTGGTGTCGGAGTTAGTCACAGCAGGGCGGGATGGCTGAGTGTTCTCTGATTACTTTTTTTTCCCCAAAAAAAGCTGAATGTTTGAAAGATGTGAGCTCAGACATGGCCAAATCAATCCGGACCAATAAAAAACGGGAATGATCGGACTACATAGAAAAGTTAATTTGATTCCCCAATGCCCAATATGCCTTGTGTGTAACAGCCTTGTGAGGACTGTGCAGAAAAGCAGACCATAGAACTTTCTAGAAACTTGAACAATCATCAGCCAAGCTGCAGTTAGAACAACTCTTCCTCTGAAACAGGCTGGACTGGTCCTTCTAGGGAGTTCTCGGGTCCCAGCAACCACACTGCCATTGCATGTTCCTCTGGACAGAGAAGTCCAGGGATCCCAGATCACCTAGCCGCTCCATGCTTCTGTAAAGATGTCCATGCAGCATCTCAGTGGAGTCTCAGCCCCCAGTGTAGTCCACTCAGTTCTCTGAACTTTCCGAGGCTCTGTCCTCCCTGCAAATTTATACTTGGAGGAAAAGAAGAGATGAAAAGGGAAAATGATTAATTGGAGGAAGATAAGTTCAATCTTTGCTCATCTTCCTCTACTATTCTTATTGTTCACCTTGCCAACACCATGACAAGTACAGAAAAGTGACTCTGGTTACTGCGTAGAGGGCAGATTTTGGAGAGGGTGACCATACGCTTTTGTTTATGGGGATAGTCCCATTTAGGACGTATTGTCCTGGTATAACTATCACCAGTGGTCCAGTTCATCAAGGTTAGAGATGATGGTGGCTTGGATCTTGTAGGTGACCCCGGCAATGGAGAGAAGTGGAGACAGATGAGATTTTTTTCAATCAACCTATAAACCCAGTTGCCTTCAACTCTAACTCATGGCAGCCCCACGTATGTTAGAGTAGAATTGTACTCCATAGGGTTTTCAGTGACTGATTTTTTGGAATTAGATCATCGGGCCTTTCTTTCAAGGCCTCTTTGGCTGGACCTGAACTTCAAACCTTTCTGTTAACAGCTGAGCGCCTTAGCTGTTTGTACCACCCAGAACTCCAGATCAACCTATAGGATGTACTAATGTATTGGATGTCAATGATGGAGAAAAAAGAATAATCAAGAATACCTCCTAGCAGTAGAAGGATGGGGTGCAGAACTCAAATTCTAGTAAGAAGACCAGACTTAATGGTCTGACTGAGACTGGAGGTGCCCCGGAAAGCATGGCCCCTGGACTCTCTATCAGCCCAGAACTAAAACAATTTCCGAGGCCAACTCTTCAGACAGGGATTGGACTGGACTGTGGGACATAAAGTGATACTCGTGAGGATTGTTTCTCTTAGTCAAGTAGATACAAGAGACCAAAAGGGCAGCTTCTGTCCAGAGGTGAGATGGGAAGGCAGAGAGGGTTAGGAGCCAGTTGAATGGTCATGGGGAATCAGGGGAGGAAAGGAGGAGCGTGCTGTCGCAGAATGGGGTGAAGAATTAGGGTCTCATAACAATGTATGTATAAGAATTTTGTATGGGAGACTAACTTCAAATGTAAACTTCATTTAATTACAACAACTAAAAAAGAAGAATACCTCCTAGATTTGGCTTAAGCAGTTTAAATTATAATTCTATAAATAACAAAAAGAGATACCAGAAGTTGTTAGAGAAAAATGGTAAAATATTTTTTTAGTTTTAGTCACTAGTCTTTGCCAAGTCATTGATGTTTCAACACAGCTGCTGTTGACATAGCATCCTGTTAGGAAAAACACATTATAAGAAAATCAGATTTTTCCCTCAAAGCTGAAACAGCCAGAGTTAATTTAAAAAATATCTTAATGATAATGCAGTTAAATCATGAGTAACTCTCTTTATTATTTTTTTATTGTTGTGCTTTAAGTGAAAGTTTACAATTCAAATTAGTCTCTCATACAAAAATTTATACATACATTGCTTCGTGACCCTAGTTGCTCTCCCTATACTGTGACAACACACTCTTCCTTTCCATCCCGGATTTCCCATGTCCATTCAACCAGCTCCTGACATGCGTTACTCTCTTAACGAAAAGCACACCTAGAATGAGAAAGTAAAACCCCCGACTTTGCATTGTGGTTGTTAGCTACCATTGAGTTAGCTCTGACTCATGGTGACCCTATGTACAACAGAACGAAATGTTGTGTGGTCCTGTACCATCACGGCTCCGGTCCATGGTTGTGGTCAGTGTGTATTTTGAGTGCCTTCCAACTTAGGGGGCTTATCTTCCAGCACCGTATAGGACAATATTCTGTTGTGATCCGTAGGGTTTTCATTGACTAATTTTTGGAAGTAGATCACCAGCCCTTTCTTCCTAGTCTATCTTAGTCTGGAAGCTCTGCTGAAACCTGTCCACCATGGGTGACTCTGCTGGTATTTGTAATTCCAGAGGCATAACAACATGCAAACCACTACAGTACAACAAACTGACAGATGTGTGGTGGAACCTTCCATTACTATTTCTTAGCTTCTTTACCCAGTATATTTCCCCTGTCTACAACCAAAGTTTCATTTGATTTCTGACTAGGAGCAAAACTGACCAAGTCTCACACACATCCCTTCATAGATAAGCTAATAAACAGCCAAAAAAAAAAAAAGAAGCCCTAAATTGAAAGCCAAAAGAGAGGGCAAAGACAGACTGGACAAAGTCTTGGAGGAGTGATTGAGAATTGGTCTGAGTGCTGTGGTCTTTGTATTGCAAATCTGCACCAACTCAACGAGCAAGCTCCCTCTGCTTGGTGAAAGAGTCAAATCACTCCTGCTGACTCCTCAACTTAATAAGGAGGAAATGGCTGGGAGGAGGCAGTCTGGAGCGCTGTGGAAAATACATGGAATTTGGACCAGGCACACTTGGGTTCAATCCGAAGCTCCACCATTATTAGTTACGTCTTTGGGAAAGTAACATGACTTCTCTGAGCCTCATGTGCAAGATGCAGATGATACAACAGACCTTATGTGCATATATTCAGTGTAGTACCTGTCACGTATGGACATCCAGCAAATGCCACGTCAGTCTCTTCAAAAAATCGCCACTTAATAGTAGAAATCTTGAGGTAACTGGAAGCACAAAAGTGGTTTTTTATTTCTTTCTCAGGTGGGAAAACCTCTTTTAAAAAAATTCATAGAAGAAATACGTATGTATGGTATTACTCAACCAAGTAAAATATCACTGAATTTAAAAAAATTAAGGGGCATCTGTTTTTCCACCAGGATTCAAGAGCCTTACATAAAAAGAAATATTGGTTATTTGATAACTTCTGCTTATAAAAATAAGTTCTTATTCCTGAAGTGATAAAGTGAATGGAAATCTAGCCCCCCAAAAATCTATGCTAACTCTGAAGACATTATCGTTTAGTTTCTGCTGGTTAAGTGCTTGCCTAGTTTTCTTATTTAATTCAGCTTATTTCCTTAATTTATGTCATGAGCAGAGGAGAGATGAGGTGTGCACAGCAAATAGATAAGAATGCAAATGCAAACAAACTAACGCAGCCATCAGCGTAATAAATACTGTAACACCCAGTACCCTGTTGTGGTTGAGTCCATTCCAACTCATGACTACCCCATTTGGGTCAGAGTAGAACTGTACTACATAGGGTTTCCAATGGCTATAATCTTTCGTAAGTAGATCACCAGCACTCTCCTAAATTTGTCCTGATTTTCTGTCTGCATATCATTTGCTCCACATGGTCTAATGAAAAGAGCCTGGGCCCAAGGTCAGTCAAACATGAGTCCTAGGAACAGGACAGATAGATCTTTGTGATAACCACATGTTGTAATTTTCTCACTTTTGTAAAATGTTACTATTTATAGAACTAATGTTGTAGGTTTTACCTATAAAGTTGAAAACTGGTATCTGATCCAAGTTTAAATACAAAGAGAACTGCATATTGAAATGTTTTAGGTTCGCACGATGTTGTTGTTAGGTATCATCAAGTCAATTTTAACTCATGGTGATCCATGTAACAGAGTAGAACTGCCCCACAGAGTTTTCTAGGCTGTGATCTTTATGGGAGCAGACCTCTAGGTGTTTCTCTCGAGGAGCTGCTGGGTAGGTTCCAATTACCAACCTTTCAGTTAGCAGCCGAGCACTTAACCATTGTGCCACCATGGCTCCTTAGTTTCACACGATAAAGCCCATGAGTTAGCATGGGTGTAATTTTTTTAACTGAGCAGATTGAGCTAAAAAATCCTTGTGGAACATCTTCTGGAAACCTAAATCTAGGGAAATTCTTCAAACCTTCTCCTGCATAATCTCCTCATGTTGTTAGTCTGTGCGTTTGAGACGGTTCTGACTCATAGCGACCCTACGTACAACAGAACGAAACATTGCCCAGTCCTGCACCATCCTCACAATCGTTGTTATGCTTGAGTCCATTGTTGCAGCCACTGTGTCAATCCATCTCATTGAAGGCCGTCCTTTTTTTCGCTGACGCTCTACTTTACCAAGAATAATGTCCTTCTCCAGGGAGTGATCCCTCCTGATAACTTGTCCAAAGCGTGTGAGATGAAATCTCGCCATCCTCAATTCTTTTCTTTTAATGATTAAAACATTTATTTGTTTTTTTAATTGTACTTTAGATGAAGGTTTACATTACAAATAGTTTCTCATTAAACTGTTGGTACACATATTGTTTTATGACAATGGTTAACAACCCCACGATCGCCATCCTCAATTCTAATGAGCATTCTGACTGTACTTCTTCCAAGACAGATTTGTTCGTACTTCTGGCAGTCCATGGTATAGTAAATATTCTCTGCCAACAAATAATTCAAACGCATGAACTCTTCTTCAGTCTTCCTTATTCATTGTCCAGCTTTCACATACATACAAGGTTATTGAAAACACCATGGCTTGGGTTAGGTGCACCTTAGTCCTTAGAGTGACATCTTTGCTTTTTTAACACTTCCAAGAGGTCTTTTGCAGCAGATTTGCCCAATGCAATGAGTCATTTGATTTCTTGACTGCTGTTTCCACGGGTGTTGATTGTGGATCCAAGAAACACGCAAACCACCACAGTACGACAAGCTGACAGATGCATGGGGAATCTCCTCATATGTTCCCCTATTGCCTTACACCTTTATGAGCTTCAGTGCCCAGCCCCAGTCCAGAGATGCTTGTCCCCAAACCTGTCCTGATTCCCACCACCGTCCTCTTTGCTCTGCATGGTAATGAAGAGAAAGGGATTTGTATGAGCTTCCTGGGGCTGCCGTAACAAAGTACCAAAAACTGGGTGACTAAAACAACAGAAATGTATTCTCACAATTCTGGAGTCTAGAAATCCAAATTCAGGGTGTTGACAGGGCCATACTCTCTCTGAAGTCTCTAGGGGAGAATTCCTCTCTTAGGCTGGGTTCTCTAGAGAAGCAAAACCAGTGAAGGGCATATATATATGTATATATAGAAAGAGATTTATATCAAGGAAATGGCTCATGAGGTTGTAGAGACTGGAAAGTTCCAAGCCTGTGGGTCAGGCTGGAGGCTTCTCCTGACTCACATAACTGCAGGGGGTGATGAATCCCAAGATCGGCAGGTAAGCTACTAGCTCAAGTTCCAAGAACCAGAGGTCAGATGAACAGGAGCCAGATGCAGGATCCAGAGTGAGCAAAAGCCCACAAGCTTTGCCAGAAAGTCCACCTATATTGGATGATGGCCATACCCCGAAGGAAACTCCCTTTCAACTGTTTGGCTGCTCATAACAGATCTCATCATGTATGTGATTACATTATATCAGATCTCATTATGGAGGTGATTACATTATATAGCTGCCAAACTACATCATAACTGCTGAACCACTGAGAATCATGGCCCAGCCAAGTTGACGCACAACCTTAACTGTCACACCTTCCTTGTCTCTTCCAGCTTCTGCTGGCCCCACGATGTCTTAGTCATCTAGTGCTGCTATAACACAAACACAACAAGCAGATGGCTTTAACAAAGAGAAGTTTATTTCCTCACCGTCCAGTAGGCTACGAGTCCAAATTCAGGGCATCAGCTCCAGGGGAATGCTTTCTCTGTCAGTTCTGCAGGAAGATCCATGTCATTAGCCTTCCCTTGGTCTGGGAGCTTCTCTGTGCAGGAACCTCAGGTCCAAAGGATACACTCTGCTCCTGGCACTGCTTTCTTGGTGGTATGAGTTTCCCATGTCTCTCTGCTTGCTTCTGTCTTTTATATCTCAAAAGAGATTGAACACTACCTAATCTTGTAGACCTCATCAATATAACTGCTGCTAATCCATCTTATTACATCATAGTG
Organism: Trichechus manatus latirostris; assembly: GCF_000243295.1. Classification (NCBI taxonomy): domain Eukaryota; kingdom Metazoa; phylum Chordata; class Mammalia; order Sirenia; family Trichechidae; genus Trichechus; species Trichechus manatus. The sequence continues at coordinate 1,597,754 of NW_004444101.1, read as the reverse complement.
ATAGAGTTTACAACACACAGGGAAATCATGTCAGATGATAAAATGGTAGACAATCATACAACACTAGGAATCATGACCTAGCCAAGTTGACAGATAGTTTGGGGGGACACAATTCAATCCACTGTGGCAGCACCACTCCAATCTCTGCCTCTGTCTCCATGTGGCCATCTTCTCTGTGTCTCTTTCTGTGTCCCTTCTCTTCGCCAACAACTTTTCCTGTCAGCTCTTTCACTACCTGACCACTGACCTGGCTACCTGACCTCTGTCGGCCGAGGGATTTGATGGCTGAAGTTGTTTTGTTGCTTTCCTTCCTGGGAGCTGAAGAGACCCCATTGTTGCCTTCTGTTGTTTTCTTTCTTCTCCTAAACCCACCCCAAGTACAGTTCTTCCCCAACACACATCTTTGATAGTTTTACAGGAATTTAGCACCACCATAAGATTCTTCTAGAATTTATATCACCATTTTCACAATGGAACATTCCACAGTGATTCTCTTAAAATATATTTTGCTTAATTCTGAGTGGTTTGGGTATGGAGCTGCATTTGAAATGGGCCACCTCATAGTCATCAGCCACAAGCATGACTGGGCGCTCTTTAGCCTGGGAATCTGTGAGCTCTTGGTGGTGAGAACTCACTTAGGGACAACAAAATGTTGTAGAATTGCTGGTGAGTCAAGTATTAATGACATTCTTAAGACTTTTGTGATCGTTGGTGGTTACATTTGCAACGAAATAAAGGTTTTGTTTTGGATGCTGCTTCTGTTACATCGGAGTCTAGAGTTTCTGATTCTGATGTGGAGCCATGGAAACCTTTAATTTTGATGAAAATTTGGTTGGACAACAGCTTTGGAAAGTCTAAAATCAAGAAGAGATGCCATCCTTTGATAGCACTGCCACAAATGGAGATGCTCCTCTACTCAAGCATAGGAGTTGGGTCTACGTGGCTCCATTGAAGAGTCATGTTTAGATTCTGGAATGGTTGCATGGCAAAGAATAAGACCTTTGAGGCTGGGAGGCTCAAATCTTGTCTCCACCAGTTAACATTGTGTGGTCTCAGAGCTGACACTTAATTGCTGCAAACTTCTATTCCCTCATCCCTAAGTGAACATAACAATAACTCACTCCCACAAGGTTGTAGTGAAGATTTGGGATAATGCAGTAAAGCAGCCAACAGAAAGTGCGGTCCCAAGAAGCTGTAAAACACAGGGATGAAGCCCCCTTGCTAGTGGTCCCCCCCTGGGGCTGAATCATCTCTCACAGGCTGTGGCCTCAGGAACGTGGCTTTGTCTGTCTGATCTTCAGTCTCTGAGTTTGTGGAATGGAGACAATGACATCATCAGCCTCACAGGTGTTGATGAAGATCAGGAATGATGAGGCATGTAAGGTGCCTGAACAGTGGTGCACATCACGTGGTAGGTAATGGTGAATCCTACAAGATCTAACGCTGCTTGGAAGAAGCAGGGCACAATCGGTGTCTTAGCTACTTAGTGGTGCTATAACACAGGTGCCACGAGTTGGTGGCTTTAAAGAACAGACATCTATCATCTCACAGTTCCAGAAGCTAAAGTCCAAATCAGAGTCTTGGCTGTATTGATTTCTTCCTTGCCGGTAGCCCCAGGCATTCCTTGGTTCTTTGGTGTTCCTTGGCTTGTAGATGATCCTCACATGGCACTTCTTTCCCCTGCGTGTCTCTCTGTGTCTGTTCTGCTCTTTTCATAACTCAGAAGTTATTAGGTAGGCATGATTAGATTTAGGACCCATCCTACACTGTTATGATCTCATTAACATAACGAAGGAAAAACCTATTTCCAAAACAAGATCACATGTACAAGTACAAGGATCAGGAATTTAATACATATTTTGGGGGGGACACAGCTAAATCCATAATAGTGTATCCCAGCCAGGACCAGGTCTTGGAGGAGGGACATTCAGACACCATAGAGAACCACAGGGTTCCAGGTTGAAGACAGGCTTGACCCAGGTGGCACCACAGGTGTCTCAGGAAGGGCATCTCCAGGTGTCACCACTGATCAGAGGCTGAATGAATCTGCTTAGCTCTGTCCATCAACCTGCCTTATCTCCTGTGCAGAGTCTTCCTGATGGTACAGGAGCTGTGCAGCATTGCAGATGGGACTGGGAGTGTAGTGCTGTTCAGACATCTGCACAAACTTGTCCTGAAAGTAGATGTTGTGGATGGTTGGGGGCCTGGTAGAAGCTGGGCATAAATCTGTAGAGAAAACCGTGCTAGTCAAGATGGAGTAACTATTTTCCCATTGAGATAGAGACTGGCTGCATCTTACTAAACCTTGATGTCTTGTTTTCAAAAAGTATTCCAGATTGTTTGTTTCTCCACTTTCTTTTAAGAAAGACTGTTGTCTTTTTCCTCTATTTTTTTCCCTAGTATTTAGGTTCAGACAAAACACAGCCATGCACCAGCTGCTTTGTCCTCACACCAGAGGTTTCAATTAGGGTAGGGAGGCATGCAGAGAGATGCCTGTCCCCATGGCTGGGAAGGGAGGACCCAGCTGGATAACCCCAAAAGCCACAGTCTGGAGCCCTTGAAACTTCACGCCAAGGCCTAGAGCAGAGCCCTTCAGAGGCAGCATGCCAAACCTGTACCAACTGCACCAGAGTTTTCACATGGAATCCCCCAAAGGGTCCTGATAGGCTTTCTAAGGGCTACACTCCCAGTTGCTACAAGGCTATAACTTGCAGATTCCCTCATTCACCTAATATTCCTAAGTATCTACTATGTGCCAGGCAAGACCCACCTAATCCTGGTTCTCACAGAGTACAACAGCTAGGGCAGAGACAAACATTAATCAAATAATAATACAAATAACAAAACAATCAGTGCTGGGAAGAAAAGTATAAGGAGCCAGGAGTACATCCTACAGGGGGACCTCATTTATTCCAGTTTCTCTGAGAAAGTGGAATTTTAGCTAAGCCTTGACAAATATATGTAAGCATTCATTCAGTGTGTTAAATGAGGTCCCCTGCAGAAGGATTACTGGGGCAGGCTCTCAGTGTATCTGCATGTGGGGACATGGGGGAGGCAGGGCTGGATGCAGGGAGAAGCTGGCCCACAATGTGGCTGCACATGAAGACTCAGACCAGCCTACGGTAGCTCTCCAGGTGGGATGGCCCTTCACAGTTCTCCCAATTGAGGCCAGGAGACTGAGTCTCCATATACCTCCATTGGCCACTTATGGGCTGTGGAACACCTCTGGGAGTGGGAAAACCCTGGGTCAGGCAGTTCCCCGTGGTTGAGGGAAGGTCCCAGTAATGGATGCAGCCATGAGCTACCAGCAGCCCATATGCCCAACAGCTGAGGGGTGAGTGCATCGGCCCTGAAGAGGGAAGCTGGGCAGAGCACCACAGTAGCCATTACACTCAACAGGTCTTTATTGAGCACCTGCGGTAAGCTAGGTGCTCTTCTAAGTGCCGTGAATCAGCAGCGAACAAGAGAGGCAAATTCCGTGCCCTCCCAGAGCCCGTGTTGTAGGGGTGAGCGGAGTTAAGTAGGCAACAAAGGAAGAAACCACAGTTGTTGTTGTTAGCTACAGTCAAGTCGGCCCCCTACTCATGGCGACCTCATCATGCACAACGGAACGAAACGCTGCCTGGTCCTGTGCCATCCCCATGAGTGGTTATGGATCAGACCATTGCAATCCATGGGGTTTTCATTGGCTGATTTTCAGAAGTACATCACAAGGCCTTTCTTCCTAGTCTGTCTTAGTCTAGAAGTTCTGCTGAAACCTATTCAGCATCATGGTAATCCACAAGCCTCCAATGATAGACTAGAGGTGGTTGCACAAGAGGTGCATTGGCTGGGAATCAAACAAGGGTCTCCTGCATGGTAGGTGAGACTTTTACCACTGGACCGCCAACATCCCTATGGAATAAAACATAGCAAGTGGGAAAATTGTCTGTATCCAGGCAGGAGGCGAGGCTCATTGGTAAGATGGAAAAGAGGCCAGTGTGGCTGGAGCAGAGAGAGGGGGAGGAGCGTCACACCGGGCTGGGAGGTCAGTGGCACCCTTGTAGACCTGGGACATCTGGTGTCCTAGGTGGTGTCTGAAATTGCTGAAGGATTGGGACTGGGAGCACAACTGGCCTGATTTTCCCTGACACACGCAACACAACTGAGCTTTCATAACAATAACAATAGGCATTTGAAAAGGGGAATGCAGTTTGGGGAGTCCACAAGACCACCCTCTGGTTCAATGACTCGCTAGGAGGACTCAGAACTCAAAAAATCCACTGTATTCATGGCTGTGGTTTAACAGCATAAGACACAAATTAATGTTAACAAAGGGAAGAAGCACCTGAGGAAGAATCTAGGGGAATTCAAGGTGTGAGCTTCCCAGTGGAGTTGTGAGAATAGTGCTTACTCCTCTTAGCAGCAATGTGTGGCAACATGCATGGAATATTGCTGACCAAGGAAACTCACCCGAGCCTTAGCATCCAGAGTTTTTATTAGAGTTCAACCACATACACATGGTTGATGATCTATGTGGCTGATCTTAGTCTCCAGCCCCTCCAGAAGTCAAGCCCAAGGCCCCCACCATAAATCATATTGTTAGCACAGACCATCTGGGGTGCCTCAGGCCCTAGATAAACACAGATGCTCTTATCAGGCAGGAAATTCCAAGGGCTTGGAGGTCACCTCCCAGGATCTGGGGGCAAGGGCAAGGTTAATCCTTTACTGCCCAGAAAAAGCCAATTTACTGAGAGTGGTAGACAAGGAGAAAATATCTTCTGATCCCAGGATGGAGACTCATGGGGCTCCCAAAGATCAGAATCGCTTCTTGCCCAGGGCCTGAAAGAGTTGAGAAGTAAAACCAAGATAAATATGAAAGCCAATATGACACTTTTATTATTGACTGAGGCCAGATTGGAGGACATTGCTTGGACTGAGAGTCCAGTAGACCTGCTGTTGAAACACTGGAACTTGAAAGAGGTCCTCACGAAGTCTCAGCATCTCTGGACCAGGACCAAAGGGCATGGACACTCTTCAGGCGGCTAACTCCCATGAGAAGAACTGCAGGGCTGAGCCAAGGCTGCCCGGCTACTACCAATCAGATGAGTCACTCCAGCCACCCCAGAGACTGAAGGGAGAAGTGGGTGGAAAAGGTCTGGTGTTGAGCTAAATGAGCTTTTTTCCCAGGAGGGAACCTTGGGAGTTGGGAAAGAAGCCTGGTGGTTGGGATGCTCTGTTAAGAGGAGACTGATGATGGGCGTGGTGCTGATGTTTGGGTTCCCTCTGGGACCTTAACCTCTTTCACTAACTAAAGAGGCTATCAAGAAGGAAATTCCACAGGCCCCACTATCACGTAGACGATCGACCCATATCTGTGCCTGTGTATGTCACTGTCTCCTCTATTGCTAAGAACTGTGTCCAGATTCCTAGCAAGGCTGGCTTTACCACTTATTCTTTGGCTCTCTTCTTCCACCTTCTCAAGGACACATCTCTACCAAGTCTCCTGTCTTTCTTCCATCATCACTTTCTTCCTATATGAACTCATTCCCATCAGTATACAAACACGTGTTATTTCTCCTTTCTTGATTAAAAGAAAAACACTTCTTTCTGACCATCCTTTATCCCAGTCAACCTCCTACTGAAAACTACTCAAAATGATGGATAAAGTATTTTTTGCAACCATAAAAACATGGGTGATCTGACAATATAAAAAACATCCACAGCCATTAAGCTCACCTGGCTTTCCTCCTATTTCTCTGCCTTCTTCTCTGCCCAACTTCATCTCATCTATAAATGTTGTAATGGTCCAGGGCTCAGCCCTGAGACATGTTTTCTATCTACACAAAATCCCTGGGTGATCTCATTCATAACTTTAAGTATCATCAAATGCTGATGGTTCTAATACCTAAATGATTTGTTCCCTACACTATTCCTAGCATCTAGAAAAGTTCCTAGCACATAAAAGCTTTTCAATAAATATTTGGTGAATAAAAGAATAACTGGATTGCCTAACTCCACCTAAACACATCTCTGGAGGAAACTAAAGCATTTAGATTGGGGCTCAATATTTCATGTGAGCAAGTAGGATGCGCTCAGTGGCAGCCTCATCTGGGGCTGGAGTTCAGCCTGTTTATAATGTCTCCATCCCTATCAGGTGTTCAGAATTTCTTATGAATCAGTAACATTCTTCCTTCCCTTTTGTTGTTTAGTGACTGACATGAGGAAAGATTTGGGTTGCCTTGATGAGTTTAGGATTGTTTCTTTGAATTGACTCCATGCTGAGCTTGGGCCAGCTGGAGTCCAGATTTTGTTTGAGCTAAACCGTCAACAGAACTTAAAGATCGTTTTATGCCCTTGTTACCAAGATTAAGAGCCCATGGGTTGATGTTGTTGTTAGTTGCCTTTGAGTCAGCCCCTGACTCATGGAGATACAATGCACAACGGAACAAAACACTGCCCAGTCCTGCCCCATCCCCATGATCAGTTGTGGATCAGACCATCGTGAGCCATAGGGTGTTCATTGGTTGACTTTTGGAAATAGAGGCATAAGAAAGAGGACACACATTGCATGGTGGGAATGAGTTTCTCCTTCGCAATTATTCCAAAGGCTGGATCTTAATCACAGATAAGTTCAAAGACCCTTGAAAGGAGGAGCCAATAGTCCTGTGAGTGAAATAGGAAGGCCCAGCCTGCAAGGTGGTAGAGTCCCAGCAAGGCCTTTATTGCTTCATCATCTCAGCTTGGACCTAGATCAAGCCCTAGATGCCTTCAGCCTAAATTTTATATAGTCAGAAAAAGAGATTCAGTTTTCATGACAGAACAGATTGCATGCATCTTTGATACAGGTTTTCTGCAAAATAGATCTTCCTCTCTGATTAAATAAAGAAATGGAATTTGTCAGCCTTAAGCTGAACTTTTCTGAAAACAGCTTAGTTTGCTAGCTTAGGTAAGTGTTTAGGAATGAATATTTATGAGGCCTAGCCAGCTGGGCTCGTAAAGAAATCCTCTGGGCTACAGAAGCTTCTCTCCCCCTCTTGTCAACACGTGAAGTCTGCAACTAGTCTCATGCATTTCCTGAGGATGAATATTGACCTCCAAAACCTTTTTTATTTTCTGGAAGTCTATCCTAATCACAAATATTATATTCAAAATCTTTGAAATTAATGTTTCCAACTTGTCTGACACCCTGTAAAACAGAACTGGAATTTGATACCAAGGCAACACCAAAGGCACTTCAGGAGCAGTAAGGGAGCGGCTGTCTTTGCTTTGTCAAAGGGCAGAGGAGGTATCTTTTTGGAGAAGACATCTGCTGAATGAGGGTCCTGAGGGCTCAGAGCAGAACATGGACTCAAGGATTGGTCTACCTGTCCCAGTGACCTTCCAACCTGAGGTATTCTCCAAGTTCCCAGGAAGCAGCACCCTTATCAACCTGGTCAAGGGTACAAGGGCCTCTGAACCAGGACAATATCCTGACTGACCAGCTGATCCTCCTGTTAAGGATTGAGACTCCCTAGATATGGAAGGCAGGTTTTCGCCATGATCCAGGCATCTTTTCCATCCCTACAAATATGAGCCAAGATCCGGGAATACTGAGAAAGGTAAAAATGTGAGATTCTACACCTGGAGGAAGAGGCCCCAGGTGAACCCTAAGAAAGCCCTAGACAAGCCTGAAGATGAAAATACTCAAGTGTGCCCTGCAAAGGTGGTTCAGATGGATAACCAGAGCAGTTCATCCCTCCCCAATAATGCTGGGAAGAGCTGGAGGACAGTACCTGGGGCTTTTCTTCATGACCTTTCATGCCATGTGTCCATGTCTGTGTATGATTGTGAATAACATCTCAATGTTTCAATCCCAGGAGTATTTTTCACTAGGCATCTAAAGAGAACCAATTAGGCCTCCCTTTCCTCAAAAAATGGTTCTGACCAACTCTTCCCAAGAAGGGTCTTTTGTCCATCTGGGCACAGGATTCAGTCAGCAATAGAGGAGACATCTTTACATCATCTCAGTGACCTCAGAAAGTTACAGTGGAGTTATATGACACAATTCTAGCCCTGCAGACATTTAGAATTTATGAGATGAAAAGCTCAGGCCTGATGTTTATCTGGGTGTCCTTGGGTGGTGAAATAGTCAACAAGCTCAGCTGCTAACTGAAAGGTTGGAGCTTTGAGTCTACCCAGAGGTGCCTCAGAGGAAAGCCTTTGTGGGCTACTTCTGAACAATAAGCCATGAAAACCCTGTGGAGCATAGTTCTACCCTGACATACATGGGTCGCCATGAGTAGGAGTCGATACGATGGTTACTGGTGGTGGTGGTGGAATGTTCATCTTCTATAGACGATACACAAACATGACCTTCTAGAACTTCACAACCTCTGTGGAGAGATGACACTGAATAGGATAATTTGGCTTCTCTAAAAAGGAGAGATAGGGAAGACCCAGACAGTGTGACTTGCCTAAAATAATATAGTGAATCACAGACAGAATAACAAAGAAAACACAATTCCCAGGCTTGGAGTCCAGTTTTCAGTCCATGAAAATATTTTACTTTTCTTACTAAAAGAAAGGGATGGATTAAAACAAATCCATATACTAATATAAAGTCTTACTTCACTGAGAATATTGTTCTATAAAAAAGCATGATGGGTTATCTCAAGGAGAGAGCTTGCCAGTTTTATATGTATTTATAAGAAATAAAATTAGATAGTTTTTAGAAGTAGAAAAAATACTTTGTGCACTTAAGGACTGATGAATTTTTTTGTTTATTCATGTGAGAAATACTTTTACTTCCTGTCATACATAAAACATCATATTCACAAATGAGTATGTCATAATTTCTTCCCACAAATTGTTACCATTAACCTTCTAAAAGGCATTCGAATCTGTTAGCCAAGAATGGAAGAGAAAGCACACAAAACAAAATTAGAAATGAAAAGGGAAAAATAATCCCCAAAAGATGAAATGTTTAAAAATTATAAGACTATTTATGTACAACTCCATAAAAAATTCATCAGGTTAATATGAGGGTTTAAGCTGATGAATTTTTTACCTTGAGGATATTTTGAATAGGAACATTTTAATCAGAGTTACAAGAGCTTTAATTAATTTACTGACAAGAAATTATTTTCTAGAGTGAATCCTATTAGAGCAAATGAAATTCTTGCTTAATTTTCTATACATCAAAATTAAACATTTTTCAATTTTCTCTATTTTTGTTTTACTGGAATAATTTCCTTCAAAATCAGTTTTCTTAATGTATACAAGAGAGTTTACAATAAAGATCAACATCAGGGTCCTCAATTTGTGTAATTTTATCAGTCATTGCTTCTGCTAAAATAGGTTTTCCTTTTATGGCCATTAGTCCTTATTTTTACCAAGTCTAATTTTCCTGTCAAATTTTGAACATCTAAATCTTGTCAGGAAGATGTTTTTTTCTTGCAAAATTTTATCAATAACCACTTTAACTCTGTGCAGTTTTAACCATTATCAGTTTATATTGTATCGATTTTTTCTACAAACTTTCTTGACTGAACTGGATAAAAAACTTCTTTGATTTTGAATAATCTATGAGAACATTTTGAGCAAGTGTCCTTCAGACACAGACAGGGAGAAAAAAGAGGGAAAGAATGATAGCTAAAGATGAAATAAGAAAGATGGAATAGCTGGAGAAAATAAGAGAGATGCAAAGAGTTAGATTGGAGGAGGACAGAAAGACTGCAGATGTGGTTAAAAGTCTTTAGGAGTAAAAGGATAGTTAAGGTGCAGGCTCAAATACTGGGGTGAAAATATGGAATCAAAGAATGCTGCTTCACTTCTAACCCTTCCAAGTTTTGGGAAGCCCATTCTTTCCGTAGCTTTTTGATAATAATATTCTCTTGGTTGTCTTCCTACATTATTAGATACTTCTCACTTTCTCTTGCAGGCTCATCTTCCTCTGCCTAGATATTTAATGTTAAGAATCCTCAATGTTTGATCCTAGTTTCTTTCCTCTTCCAAACATACAGTTTATCATTGATGAACTTATTTACATCCATGGCTATAAATACCATTGATTTTACCGTAAAAATATCATTCAAATCAATCTAATTCTCTGAGTCACCAAGGAAAAAGTCAACCTGATTATCTCTCATCTGAACTCCTGAAATAGTACCCAAATGTACCTACTACCTACCTGCATCTACTGTTGTTCTTTACTTACCCACACACCCCCCACCCCAATTCTTTCACCATATGGCAGCAAAGTGATCTTTTCAAAAGTTCCTTTTGGAGACTCCAATTATACATATATTGGAAAAATATTTGATGACATAATGGATTAAAAAAAAGTCAAAATTGAATGAGAACTTTGAGATCTAAGAAGGTCAACAAACTAGCACAAGAGGCAGCAAGAAATCTACACCAAAACCTATCATGATCAAATTGCTTAAAACCAGTGATTAATGTTTCTTAGGAACATCCAGCTTTTCTGGTCAGTCATAATGGTCTAGTTTTATTTTTCAACACTTTCCCAGAGTCTCAATTAAACTTTACTCAACATAATTAGTGCCTTTGCTCCTAATATTATTTATAATTGCTTCTTAAATAAAGATGTACCTTAGAAAAAGCAGGGAAGCAAATATTCCCTTTTAATTTCTAAAGTCTCTAAAGATATGCACTGAGGAGGGTAGGGGTAAATTAAGAGAAGCAACAATGAGATGCTGGGAGCATGGATTCTGTGATTGAAGTGAGACTCATTAACACTTTTGTGCTTATTCACTCATCTTAGCAGGAGAAACAATAGACTAACACCGTTAGTACTCACATCTTCATAGTCAGAAATGACACACATAAAAGAGTTTGAGTATCAACTGTGTGATCTGAAGTATCAGGTGGCATGTGAGGGTCTCTACATGAGTTACCACATTAAATCTTCAGAACAACTCTATAGGGAAGGTGTGAGTATTCCCGTTTCAAAGGTGAGAAAATTGAACCTCAGAAAGTTTAAGAAACTTGTTGTTAGGTGCCATCGAGTCGATTCTGACTCATATGTCCAACAGAATGGAACACTGCCTGGTCCTGCGCCATCCTCACAATTGTTGTCATGCTTGAGCGCATTGTTGCAGCCACTGTGTCAATCCATCTTGTTGAAGGTCTTCCTCTTTTTAGCTGACCCTCCACTTTACTAAGCTTGATGTCCTTCTACAGGGACTGGTCCTTCCTGACAAGATGTCCAAAGTATGTGAGATGAAGTCTTGACATCCTCGCTTCCAAGGAGCACTCTGGTTGTACTTCTTTCAAGATGGACTTGTTTGTTCTTCTGGCAGTCCATGGTATATTCAATATTCTTCACCAACACCATAATTTAAAGGCATCGATTCTTCTTCAGTCTTCCTTATTCATTGTCTAGCTTTCATATGAAAGGCAGCAAGTGTCAAAGTTTGAATGGATACCCAGATCTGCCTGACTTCTGAGCCTCTGCTCTGCACGCTAAAGACAGTAGGTATTGGGATCATCCCTGTGCAGGTGTGCCTCCTGGTGCTCTCTTTGGTCTTACATCCATATACTTTTCCAGGATGTATGAGAAAACAAAAGGAGTCATTGGGTGGTGCAAATGGTTTAGTGTTCAACTACCAGCCAAAAGGTTGGTGGTTCAAATCCATCCAGAGGTGCCTCGGAAGTCAGCCCTGGCTATCTGCATCCAAAAGGTCACAGCCTTGAAAACCCTATGGAGTAGTTCTACTCTGCATACCCGAGGTCGCCATGAGTCAAAATTTACTTGATGGCAACTAATAACAACCACACAGAGAAAACAAAGTACTATTCTGGAGTATTTGGTAAAATTCCATTGGAATAACAAAATTTTAATAGCACGTTCAAGTCAGCTTCTAGAAAGGAAGACTAATGGTCCCCAAATTAGCCCAAGTGTAACTCCTTTTAAGGATTCACACTCCATCACCTTCCTTCTGTTTTATTCCTTATTTTATTGATCTAAAATGTGGAATAGTTATTAAAAGCCCTGTTCTCATTCTCCGTTGGACTGTCAGTCAGCATTCTTGAGGAGCGGCCGATTTATTTTTTGACTTGGAGCAAAGATATCTCTTTTACTTTTTTTTTTTTTTTTAATTTCCTTGGTTTGGATACTCCTAAGAAGGAGAGCGAATCCATGTGCTGATACAATCTCTTCTGGAATAAAGGAAGTAGAACAGCTGGAATGCATTTGATAGGAAGGCTGTTTATCCTGGCTGAACAGCCCCAAATCAAATTGTTAGTGGTGGGAATTTATTGCTGGCATATTTAGTAACTACTCCCCATTCCAGCTCCTTCTGTACCATTTTCTTATCCACAGACAGTGGCTCCACATCCTTCCATGGCCGTGAGTTTAGAGCTCTATCCCTCTTTTCTCCTGGCCTTATCAAAATCTGATCTGAGAAAAAGAAAGCCTATTCCCAGTTACTTAGTATTCATTGAAGAAAATATGCCATACCTTCTTCCTCCTTTGAATCTGGTTGTTTGGTGAAAAGTTTTGCCTCTGTGTAAATAATTTATCTTTAAGCTAATTGGAGGGGCCTTCAAGCACACTAATGGTGGCCACTTAGTAAGTTTGAAAAGGGCTTCTCTTTCTGCTTTCTCAGTGATTGAAAAGTGAGGGAGTCAGAGTGACTCATATTAATATTACATCCTTATTCTCAATCTTAGTATACTTAGGAACATTGACCTTGAGCTCCCCAAGGGCAGGGAACCACATCCCACACAGCATTGTATCTCCAGAGCCTAGCATGGGGCTAAGAGCACATGCAGGCTCAAAAATGTTGGTTAAAGGAACTCAACTCCTGGTCCATAAGACATCTTTTAAGTAACAGAGGAAAGCAAGCGGACTGTGGTGCAGTGAATTGCTTTAATATGACCCTTCTAGCCATGGTCTTGTGACTCCCACAAAACGACTGGGTGGTACTATGTAAATAAGGTGACTGTGGCCCACCAAGGGGATTGGACAGTTTTGCTAGGTGCATGGAACCCTTGCAGGGGATTGGTCCATTTTGTTATCCTGTTAGTCTTCAAGGTAGCCAATCCCAGAGGCTGAGAGGGGGACATCACTACCATCAAGAACAGCCAGGAGTGGGATACATCCTCTGGACCTATGGTCCCTGCCCTGAGAACCTGCTAGACCCAGGAAGAGAGACAGCAGTAACACTATAGGTGGCAGCGTGAGGTGACAGGAACCAGGAGACATGTGAGGCAATGCAGTGGGTTTTCTGGCCCATGAAGTGAGAGAGCTGAGTGCCTTCATGCAGGAGGTTTCAGGATGGGGTGGTGTGTCTCCGGGCACTTATCAGCAGAGCTAAAGAGCTTTGTAACACTTGTCCAAGCAGGGCAGAGGCCAGGCCAAGGACCAAGGACCAAGAGCCAAGAGCTGAGAGCTGAGAGCAGAGGGCCAAGAGCTGAGAGAGAGGCCTGCCTGCAGGCACAGCCAAGAAGAAGCTGTTCTGATCAAAGAACTGTATCCTGTATTGTTCTTGTTACTTCCAATTTGATCCTGATCCTGAATTGTAACCTGTCACTTCCCTAATAAACTCCATAATCGTCAGTATGGTCTGTGAGTTCTGTGTGGCCATTGAAACAAATTACCAAACTCAGCAGAGAAGTAGAGAGTGCCGTGGGAGGGACAACTCATGTCAGAATTGGTAAAAAGATTGGAGAGCACAGGTATACTTGACCTCCACCTCATAGGAATCAACTTTGGGCTGATGGTGATCTTGATTCTCTCTCCTCCCCCTGAAATTAGACAAGATCTGATGCCATGCCATTTGTACACAGCCCCAAGCCAATGGTGGATGGGAAGTGGTGGTCCAATACCTGGAGTCCTTACCCTCTCAGGTGGGTGCAGTTTAGTTTCCCAGTGGGACTGAGCCCATCAGTGTCACTCTCATTAATGTCCCTTGTATTTGCTTTCTTCTCTTCCAGTCTCCACATCGAATTTTGAGGTCCCATCCATTGCATTCCTTTCCCTTACCCTGCTGGACATCCCTGCTCAGCAGCTAGGGCGGATGGCTCTTGCTAAGGCAAATTCTCATGCAG
>NW_004444101.1:1581535-1582534 GCF_000243295.1 Trichechus manatus latirostris | reverse complement strand
CAACTTCTCTAACGTCCGATCTCAGTGTCTCCACTGAAGGTGGCCCATGAATATTGGTCTCACCCTTCACTGGCCATCCTATCCCTGCTTAAATCTGCCTGGGTTTCTGCCAGAGGCCATGTCATTGTCACAGTCAATAACAGAGTGTGGGGATGCCTTGGGTACATTTTTTAATTGAGGTGAAATTTATACGCAGCTAAGTGCACATATCTGAAGTGTACAATTTGATGACTTGCTGAATGCATATTCATCTGTGTAACCAACAACCATCAGGATAGAGACCATCCCCTCCCCCTCCCTGAAAATTCCTTCCTGTCCCTTCCATTCAACCTCTGCCCCCTTTGGGTAACTTGATTCATATCAACATAAGATAGTTTCTCCTATATTTGAGATATTCAAAGATTTTCTAGATCTTTTATTTCCATTGACTTCTAACTCATTTCTGTTGTCATCAGACTGTTAAAAATGTCACTTTTTTGGAATTTCTTTTGATCTGTTTTATGATCCAGCATAAGGCCTTCCTTGGTAAAACTTCCATGGTAACTTGAAAGGAATATGTGTTATGCAATTATTGGATGAGGTGCCCCATAAATACCAATTTATTCCAGTTGTTGGATAATGTCGTTGAAATAATCTATCCCCTTACTGACACGTTTTTTTTCATCATGTCATACTTTGCTCATAGGAAGAACAGCTGTTCTTGAAGTTGAAGTTTCTGAGTGAGTCAACCAATACAGTTTCCATTCTCTGTACGTGTGTTTATTTAGCTCAGGCTGTAGAATCGTGCCAGAGTTTAGTCATGTCTCTGTTGGGAATGTATACAGAAAGACGGCCAACATTCAAAACTCCCAGACCCTGGACCACCTGCTTGCACAGGCAGTCATGTGGGATGAGTTTGGATGCCCACGCCCTGCTATTCACTCCTCCTCCCACTAGCAATTCTCTAAGGGAGTGACTCCCCCAGGGATCAGTGGCCCAAGTGGGAGACAAAAAAAAGAA
>NW_004444101.1:1579742-1581299 GCF_000243295.1 Trichechus manatus latirostris | reverse complement strand
CATATCTATAGAGCTGACTCCAAGCTCATTGGACCAGCCAGCGGGCAGAACTGAGCTGAGGGCTCCGGTATGAGCTGTCTGGTGTGTTGTTGTTAGTGGCACAATCCTCATGATTGTTGGTACATTGGGGTCCATGGTTACGGCCATTGTGTCAGGCCAGCTCCCCTCATGGGGGCTTCCCTCGCGAAAACACTACGGATCACACCAGAAAACCTGGTATGCTCACACACTACACAGGAAGCCAGAATAGGAATGGGGACTAACTAGCCCTCGTGACCGCGTTATACAAACGGGGCCCAAAGAGAGCCAAGTGGCTGGTCCCTGCCCTGTTGGAGGGGAGCTGGCCAGGGAGTGGAGATGAGAAACTGACATACTCAGAGTGGAGACAGGGCCAGAACATACTGCCTCCATGGACCATGGTGGGGGTGGGGGGCGGCAAAGAAAGCGGTTAACCTCTCTGATGCCCTAAACTCCCCTGTGTCTGGTTTTCAACAGCCTTTTGGGCTTCTCACCAGCTGGTCTGCGGTCTCCTGGTTGTGTGTCTGTACACAATTGATAACTTGTGAGGAAGGAGGGCGTTCCGAAAACAAACGTGAAATAATACTGTAGGGTATGAAATTGGTCCATTTTGGACCTAAAGAGAGAGGGGTGCCTTGGTGGTGCAGTGGTTAAGAGCTTGGCTGCTAACCAAAAGGTTGGCAGTTTGAATCCACCAGCTGCTCCCTGGGGGCCCTCTGGGGCAGTTCTACTCTGTCCTGTAGGGTCACTATGAGTTGGAATCAACTCGACGGCAACGGGTTTGGCTTTTGGTTTTAAAGACAGAGAGGAGACTAAAACCACAGAGGCATTCATTGTTCAAAGTTATGCTCCGACAGCAAAGCAGATGCCTGTTTCCACAACTCCTGAGATGTTTGCACCACCAGCCAGAAAATCAGTAATGTTCTACTCTGAGAGAAAGCAGAGCGTTTTCATTGACACAGTTCTTTTATCAGGTGACAGCATTGCGTGTTACAGAATACCAGTGGTGTCTGTTAGTAAGAATTTTCTTTTACAACTGGGCGAAGCCCGTGGCACGCAGAGCATCAGTTGACTCTTGGATGCTATGTAGGAGTTCCAAGAGAAGACGTCCCAAGAGACTGTTCCATTACCACTGGAACCACGAGGCTGGGCAAGCGTCCACGTGGCTGAGGAACAGAACCGAGAGGAAGCCCACACCATCTGCAATGAGGGCAGGGCTGCTTTGTTAATGACACAGGGGTTCCCGCGGGGCAGACCATGTGCCTGAGTTCTGAGAGATCAGCTGGCCACCATCGTTAATGTTGTTCTTGTACCATGTGGGGAAAAACGGTGAAATTTGAAAGGAACCAAGTTTTATCCCCTGAGTACATGAAGTATCAGCACATGGTGTAAAGAAATGGGCAGAGAGCACAAGAATCTTTCTTTTTTTTTCCTACTGAATTGCAAGTGGTTTTCAAGGACGAGTCCCTGCACTTGTCTGCTAACTGAAATGTTGGAGGTTTGAGTCCACCCAGAGGTGCCACAGAAGAAAGACCTGGT
>NW_004444101.1:1578305-1579220 GCF_000243295.1 Trichechus manatus latirostris | reverse complement strand
CATTAAACATTCAAAACTATGTCCAAATGCTGCACCAACAATGAAGAACTGCTTCCCAGAACTGGATGTATCCACAGAGTGAATTTGAAGTTATTACAGACATAATACGTATTCTTTGCAAACTTGAAAACAGAGCACAAAATAAAAATGAAATCCCTCTCTCCACACCTCCCACTCACTTGGGATAACCAGTCCTAACAGCTTCAAGGGTTCCATTCAGGCTTTTCTTCTGTGCAGGCACAAATGCTCACATGCAGAAACTCACACACAGAGACACAAAAACCTGATGTTAGATGAGGTGATTTGTCCATCGAGACTCAAAATTGTCTGGGGCCTCGTGTCACAGCTGTGGGTAGCTGGCATTCCTCCCACCGTCTGGGATTCACTTAGAGGGGGGCATGGGTTCATATTTCCCTTGTTGCCTCTGTGCGTCAGCTCCAGTTCTCACTGCAGTGGTTCAGGGACCGACTGCTTTCTATCCCGAGCATACAGTACTCATTTTGTAAAATCCTCAGGTGCAGAGGGTTGAGTTAATTATACTTGTTAGTTCATGCAGCATTATCATTGGGGATCTGTGCTAGGTTTCCCTGTCTGTCATTTCTCTGTCTATTCCTCCATCCATCTATCTAATTATCTATCTGTCTGTCTGTCTGTATCCATCCATCCATCCACCCATCCATCCATCCATCCATCTCCACCCACCCACCCATCAATGGACTCAAACACGCCAATGATCATGATCATGAGGATGGCACAGGACTGGGCAATGTTTTGTTCTGTTATATTTAAGGTTGTTGTGAGTTGAAGCCAATTCTACAGCAACTAACAGCAAGTACGGTTAAAACCATCACCCACCTGTCAGTTTGTTGTACTGTGGTGGCTTGTGTGTTGCTGTGATGCTGGAAGCTATGCCAC
>NW_004444101.1:1561641-1563246 GCF_000243295.1 Trichechus manatus latirostris | reverse complement strand
CTGGAGAAGGATATCATGCTTGGTAAAGTAGAGGGTCAGTGAAAAAGAGAAAGATCCTCAGTGAAATGGATTGACACAGTGGCTGCAACAATCGGCTCAAGCTTGACCACAATCATGAGGACGGCGCAGGATCGGGCAGTGTTTTGTTCTGCTGTACATAGGGTCACTATGAGTGGGAACTTACTGGACAGCACCTGATAGCAACACTAATAAAGGGTTTCTGGATTTAGCTTTATCTTTCTATCCATGATTACTTATATGAATAGTACTGTAAATGCCTACCACCCATCTGTCAGTCTGTTGTACTCTGGTAGCTTGTGTAGTGCTGTGATTCTGGAAGTTATGCCATCCGTATTTCAAATATAAGCAGGGTCACTCATGGTGGACAGGTTTCAGTGGAGCTTCCAGGGTAAGACAGACTAGAAAGACCTGGAGACCTACTTCCAAAAATTCACCAGTGAAAACCTTATGGATCACAGCAGAACGCTGTCTGATGTAGGGCTGGAAAATGAGCCTTCTAAGTTGGAAGTCACTCAAAATACACAATGGCCACAACAATGGACTGTAGCATACCAATGACCGTGTAGATGGTAGAAGGAAACATTGCCCAGTCCTGCACCATCTTCATGATTGTTGGTATGACTGAGTCCATTGTCGTGTCTATTGTGGAGGGTTTCCCTCATTTTCTCTGACCCTCTACTTTACCAAACATGATGTCCTTTTCCAGTGATTGGTCTTTCCTGGTGACGTGTCCAAAGTAAGTGAGCCAAAATCTCAACATCCTCACTTCTAAGGAGCATTTTGGTTGTGAGAAGTGATAAGAAGTGATAAGTTTGAGTATTTGTTGTCTTTGCTGATCATAGTTTATTTAATAGTAAATATACATAATTTAATTTTTAATAATGACTGTGTTTAAAACTGTCTCACACACTTCTTGAATTTTAGCACTCAGCGCCGTGCACCTACCTGAGCCGGCTCCTCACACCTCTGCCTCTGGGTAAGACATGCAGTCTGTCTGCCCCAGAAAACAGAAGTACTGAGATCCAGAGAAAAGTATTCTAAGATTCCTGAGGCACAACTCTGCCTCACGAAGTTGTCCGAGAGGGAGAGAAAATAGATGCACGCTAATTACACCAAGTCAACAAGAAGGAACCCTGTAAAATTGCTGAGCAGTGGTGCAAAATCACATATTTTGATCCAGTAGGCAAGCCTGGTTCCATGTTCTTTGTCCCGTGTCTAATCTACAACATGGAGTGTCCCAGGAGGGAAGGGTATGGGGATGCAGACAGACCCCAGACTCTGAAGCCAGCAGCCTCAGCTCAAATCCTGGCCCTGCCGTTCAACAGCTGAGTGATCTTGGCCAGCTCACACTCTCTAGCCTCTAGGCTCCTCTCCTGTGACACGGTGACAGTGTCCATCTGAGGACAGATGTGCAGCGGGCTCTCCTGTGGTAAGTGGATGAAGCCCTCAGCTGCTGTCCTGATGCCCCTGTTCCTCGCCGTGGTCCTGGAGAAGCAGGACCCACAGTCACCTCCTGCACACCCCAGAGTGGCTGAGCAGGGAAGGGAAGCAGGAGGAAGACGGGTGGCATCCTCTCCCGTCCAC
>NW_004444101.1:1558612-1559931 GCF_000243295.1 Trichechus manatus latirostris | reverse complement strand
GGGAAGTTCTACTCTGTCTATAGGGTCGTGATGAGTTGGAATCAACTAGACAGCCACAGGTACAGGGCTAGGAGGATTTGTGGGGAGGAAGGGGTGACATCTACAGGGTACGGGGTTTCTTTTTGGAGTGACGTTTGTACATACCTGTGAGTGTACAAAAGGTCACTGGGTTGTACACTTTAAGGGGGTGAATCGTGTGGTGTGTGAACTAGATCTTGATAAAGCTGTTGAAACAAAGGAGAGATTGAGGGCTCGGAGCCCCTTGGCACAGTCTGAGCAGCGTCGACGAGGACAGAGGACACTGATGTCCAGTGAGAACGGCTCCCTGACACAGCCCTGCATGCCAGCTCTCACTAAGTGGGTGTCTGACTGACAGGGCTGCCCCCAGGCTGCAGCTGGCCGCCTGGCCGCGGGGGCCTCAGCTCTGACTCACGTTTTCCGTGGTTCTCCTGTGAAACGCAAACCGTCTGGAAACAGGAGCGTCCACTCGGACGTTTCTCATCACGCCTTGCCCCAGTGAGCATGGGATTTTGTTTAATGTTCTTCCAGGTTCCCTCCCCAAGTCACAGCTCCAAATTCTGCTGACACGTAGGGTGTATGGACGTGGCTGACTTCAAACCCAAGACCAACTGAGCCGGAGAGTATTTGCCCCAGGAACAGAGGATGCACGTCGCGCTCCCCGCCCACAGGTGGGCCTGGGGTGGCATTTTAGGTCTTTGTCTGGTTTTCTGCTCTCTCTCGTGCAGCCGTTGCCTCACATACCCGCCGCAGAACATCACATGCTCGTTATTATTTCCCAGAGCGCCCCCAACAGGCCATTCTCCGGCCAACGTAGTAAGAACTGCTAAACCTAACCAAACCCGTTGCTTGAGTCAATTCCGACTCATAGCAACCCTATAGGACAGAGTAGAGCTGCCCCATGGGGATTCCGAGGCTGTAATCTTGATGGAGGCAGACGGCCACATCCTTCTCCTGCAGAGTGGCGGGTCGGTTTGAACGGCCCACCTTTCAGTTAGCAGCCAAGTGCTCAACCACTGCGCCACCAAGGCGCCTAAGGACTGGTAGAAAGGACTGTTAGAAATCTCTGACTACAATGCTTGAATTTGAGGAAAGGGGGGAGAAAGGGGGTGTCACGGTACCAGCCCTTAAAGGTACCCAAGTGGCTTTTCGTCTTTGGAAAGTTGTCCTCTAAGACTTGTAGCTGGTCGCCGAAGTGTTTATTCCTCTGACTCTGCAGATGTGCCAGGACTTTTCCAGTTAAATTAGCCCCCAAACCCAAACCCAAATCAGTTGCCCGCTAGCTGACTCCATCTCATGGC
>NW_004444101.1:1550341-1558372 GCF_000243295.1 Trichechus manatus latirostris | reverse complement strand
GCCTCTGGGTGGACTCGAACAGCCAACCTTTTGGTTATCAGCTGAGTGCGTTACTGTTTGCACCCCCCAGGGACTCCTCATTAAGCCCCAATCTGTGTTTAAAGAGAGTAAGTTGGTGGCCTAAAGAAACGCTCACTACAGTCTACAGTGGGGTCAAAGGTGTTTTCTTGTCAGCTCTGCGCTCAGTGTGCCCTGGTGGATCCATGGTGAGGACAGGGTGCAGGCTGCGTGACCCCGGGGGAGTCACTTCTCCGGGTCTCCGTTTCCCTCCCTGAAATGGTGGTGATGACAGTTCCTTGGGGGGCAGTGGGGTTCAGTGGCAGAATTCTCACCTTCCACGCGGGAGACCCAGGCTTGAGGACCGGCCAGTGCACCTCATGCGCAGCCACTACCCGTCTGTCAGTGGGGGCTTGGGTGTTGCTCTGATGCTGAACAGGTTTCAGCAAAGCTTCCAGACTAAGATGGATGAGGAAGAAAGGCCTGGCCATCTACTTCCAAGAATCAGCCAACGAAAACCCTATGGATCACAGCGGTCTGAGCTGCAACCAATTATGGGATGGTGCAGGACTTGTCAGCATTTGTTGCGTTGTGCATGGGGTCGCCATGAGTTAGGGTAACCTGACAGCAGCTAACAACAGTAGCAATGGAACCCTTCAAACCTCCTCCTCCCTTCAAACCTCCTCCTCCCTTCAAACCTCCTCCTTCCTTCAAACCTCCTCCCTCCCTCAAATCTCCTCCCTCAAATCTCCTCCCTCCTTCAAATCTCCTCCCTCTTCAGGCTGTATCTCTAGGTCAGGCTGCATCTCTAGGTCAGGCTGACCCCACTTCCCAGGAGGGTTTTCTCCCCCTTTGCTGGACACTTGTCATGGCCTCCAGATAGGATCCCAGGGTCTGGGTGCCTGAGGTGGAGTCCCTGTCTCCCAAAGCACAGGCGCTCTGCCCGGGACAGGTCGAGGCTGGAGCAAAAAGGTTGGTCTGCGTGCCCTCACCACCCCCAGGGGCAGAACCTGGGGGCAGGAACATTTAAGCTGCTCCAGAGGGAGCACCGTGCCCGGGAGGCTGAGAGAGGTGGGAGGAGAGAGGATGTGGGGAGGCAGCCAGGAGCTGGGACACGGAGACAAGAAAGCTGGAGAAGACGGGGCTTCGGGAGGGAGTGGCCAACACCACCACATTGCAGCGAGTCACACGGGAAGAAAACGGAAGAAGATTGGAATTTGGCAACGAGGCGGCCGCTGGGAAAAGGTGCTTCCTCGGAACTGTGGGTTGAAAGTCAGATTCCATGACCCCAAGAACAAAGGCTGAGGTTGAACACGCAGACACAGGGCGCACTTCTCTTTCTAGAAGTATGGTGGGGAGGTGAGGGAGGAAAAGGTAGGACCTTCGAGTGCGAGGACAAGGATGCTTCTGTTTGTTTTGCTTTGTTTTTTTTTTTTTTTGGTGGTGGGAGACTTAGACATTTTGGAAGCTTGGTGGTGCAGTGGTTAAGAGCTTGGCTGCTAACCTAAAGGTTGGCAGTTCGAATCCACCAGCCACTCCTTGGAAACCCTATTGGGGCAGTTCTACTCTGTTCTGTAGGGTCACTATGAGTGGGAATCGACTCTATGGCAATGGGCTTTTTTGATTTGGTGGCAATCACCAGGGAAAAGGGGCTGATTGATCCAGGGAAGTCCAGGAAGAAGGTGGAAGGTGTGCCCAGGGGAGGAGATTGTTCCAGGCGGGATTAAGGATGTCCTTCCCTCCCTCCGAGCTTGCTAGGAGTCCCTGGGTGGTGTGAGCAGGTAAGCACTCGACTACTAACCGAAAGGTTGATGGTCTGAACCCACCCAGAGGCACGTCAGAAGAAAGGCCTGGTGATCTACTTCTGAAAAATCAGCCATTGGAAACCCCGTGGAGCCCAGTTCCCCTCTGACACACGTGGGGCCGCCATGAGTCAAGCAGACTCCATGGCAATTGGTTTGGTTTGGTTTTGGTTCCCTGGCTCTCGGCTGGAAACGTCGAAGGTATCCTCTGGGACCCCTTCCTGTCCCGGAGTTTTCTTCAGCAAGAAGGGCGTCCTCCCTCAGGCTGTGGAGCAGGCTGCCCCTCCCTCCCTCCGCTGCAGTGTTTTAGTTCAGTTGCCTCATGGTGGTGGGCGTACATGTGGGCCTCTGGCCTCCTTGTCTCCCCGGCTGCGGAGGGCTGAGGGAAGCACGGGTTGGGGCCCTTGGCCAGGGCTCGTTGAATGCGAATGCGAATGCGAATGCGAATGCGAATGCGTGGGAAATCTTGAGACTGAAGCAGCACCTGCGGGTTCCTTTGCTCATCCAATTCTCCATTTAGAAACTGCTTGCTGACCACAGCCCTTTGCAGCTGCTCTGAGGACAGGAAAACGCCTCTTTTTTGTTTAGCAAAGAATTTATGGCTCAGAAGGGGATTTACCTCTGGCAGGAAAAAGTCAATCAGAGCAATCTAGTCTTCTCATTAGGTAAGCCTGCAGAGGAAGATCCTGGCCCTTAAAAGTCTGAAGCAAGGATCCCCAGGAAACATAGGGCACCGTTTTCGCCCACAGTTGGTCACCTGGGGCCACCTCCCTGTGTTGCAAGGGTGCCATCTTGTGGAAGATGCAGGTAACAGCAAGTACTTAAAACATTTCCTTACCAGACCTTTTTCATTCAAGGCAATTCAATCACTCTTGAGCACTAATTACCCTCATTATGTTACCTTGCGATTAGTGGAGCAGTGGTTAAGAGCTTGGCTGCTAACCAAAAGGTCGGCAGGCCAAATCCACCGGCACTCCTTGGAAAGCCAATGGGGCAGTTCTGCTCTACTCTCGCTATGAATCAGAATTGGCTTGATGGCAATGAGCATATATGTTTCTAATCGACTCAAGGGCAGTGGGTGTATGTTCCTAAAAGGAGCTCTGGTGGTACAGTGGTTAAGCACTCGACTGCTAACCGAAAGGTTATTGGTTCAAACCCACCAACCGCTCCTTGGGAGAAAATAGGTGGCTATCTGCTTCTGTAAAGATTACTACAGCCTTGGAAATCCGGTGGGGCAGTTCTACTCTGTCCTACAGGGTCACTATGAGTCGGGATCGACTTGATGGTGACAAGTTTCAGTATATGTTTCTAAAGAACTTTCACATTTTTTCACTTGCTCTTCACAATAATCCTCGGATATAGTATTATTATCCCTTTAAGGAAAAGAAAAGAAAAAAGTTGCCATCCAGTGGATTCTGACTCGCGGTGACCCCATGTGTTAGAGTAGAACTGTGCTATAGGGTTTTCTTGGCCTTTTTTTTTTTTTTTTATGGAAGCAGATTGCCAGGCCTTTCTTCCATGGTGCGGGTGGGTGGGTTTGAACCGCCCACCTTTAGCTTAGTAGTTGATTGCAAACCACTGGCACCACCCAGGGACCTCACCAAAGCAAACAAACAAACAACAAAAACAGTTGCTATAGAGTCAATTCCAACTCATAGTAACCCCTGAGTGTCAGAGTAGAACTATGCTCCGTAGGATCTTCCGTGGCTGATTTTTCAGAACTAGACTGCCAGGCCTTTCTTCCGAGGCACCTCGGGATGGACTCAAACCTCCAACCTTTTGGTTAGCAGCCCAGCACATTAACCGTTTGTACCATCCAGGGTCTCGGAGTGACCTCTAGATGCTGGAAAAGGCAAGGAAGGGGATTCTCCCCTAGAGGCCCCAGAAGGAACCTCGGCTTTAGCCCAGTGAAACTGATCTCAGACTTCCGGCCTCCAGAACTATAAGAGAATAAATGCGTGTGGTTTTAAGCCGCCCAGCTTGTGGTCATTTGTTACGGCAGGCACAGGAGACTCATACAGACTAAGTCTGAGAGAGACTGAGCCATCACACTGGCTGCCGCAGTGCATATGGCCGGCAGGTGTGGTTTGTCTGGTTTTGCCTTCGCCGTACTCTAAAATGTTTTTAAAATGATTTGCCAACACTAAAACTCATGATGTGTCATGTGAAGGTCTGACTTTCTGCCTTGTCTCTGTCTGTACAAGGCCCACGTTACCACATGGCAACAAGACTCTCCAGCTGGACAGAACCTTCTTGCAAACCCCTTTCTCTTCCAACACACTTTTTAAAAAATCAGCTTTCGTTCTTGTTAATGGCGTGTACTTACATAATTTAAAGAGAACAAGCAGTACTAGGAGACTTGAACCAAAAGAAATTGTCCCATGACCCGAGCCTTCCCACCCTCAGTCTGTACTTCTATCTTTAAAACTTTCTATTTTCTTTCATATTTGTAGATAATATGCTTGCCCCAGTCTATCTTGGGTAATGGAAATTAGACATTATCTCTCTATTGAGACTCTACAAAGGAAGACGAGGATTTTCTCTCTTAACCTCACCCCTACTCCAACTCCACTCCCTTCTCCCAATATGATTAAGTCACAAGATTTTATGTTGTTGTTGTTAAGTGCTGTCGGGTCGGTTCTGGCTCACAGCGACCCCATGTACAACAGAACGAAACACTGCCTGGTCCTGCACCATCCTCATGATCGTTTTTATGCTTGAGCCCATCATGGCAGCCACTGTGTCTATCCATCTCTTCGAGGATCTTCGTCTTTTTTGCTGACCGCTCTACTTTGCCAAGCATGATGTCCTTCTCCAGGGACTGGTCCCTCCTGATAACATGTCCAAAGTATGTGAGATGAAGTCTTGCCATCCTGGCTTCTAAGGAGCATTCTGGTTGTACTTTTTCCAAAACAGATTTGTTCGTTCTTTTGGCAGTCCATGGTATAGTCAATATTCTTTGCCAACACCACAATTCAAAGGCGTCAATTCTTCTTTGGTCTTCCTTATTCATTGCCCGGCTTTCTTCACATGCATACGAGGCAATTGAAACCACCATGGCTTGGGTCAGGCGCACCTTAGTCTTCAAGGTGACATCTTTGTTTTCAACACTTTCAAGAGGTCTTTTGCAGTAGATTTGCCCAATGCAATGCTTCTTTTGATTTCTTGACTGCTGCTTCCACAGATGTTGATTGTGGATCCAAGTAAAATGAAATCCTTGACAACTTTAATCTTTTCTCCATTTATCATGATGTTACTTACTGATCCAGTTGTGAGGATTTTTGTTTTCTTTATGCTGAGGTGTAATCCATACTGAAGGCTGTGGTCTTTGATCTTCATCAGTAAGGGCTTCAAGTCCTCTTCACTTTCAGAAAGCAAGGCCATGTCATCTGCATATAGTAGGTTGTTAATGAGTCTTCTTCCAAACTTGATGCCCCATCCTTCTTCATATAGTCCAGCTTCTCGGATTATGTGCTCAGCATACAGACTGAATAGGTATGGTGAAAGGATACAACCCTGATGCACACCCTTCTTGACTTTAAACCACACAGTATCCCCTTGTTTTGTTCGAACAACTGCCTCTTGATCTATGTACAGGTTCCTTATGAGCACAATTAAGTGTTCTGGAATTCCCATTCTTCGTAATTTATAATTTGTTATGATCCACACAGGTGAATGCCTTTGCATAGCCAATAAAACACAGGTAAACATCCTTCTGGTATAAGATTTTATAAGATCTTGTAAATACTGTTTGCCACTAAAGTTTTTTTACTGTACTACTTTTTGTTTTTCCTTGAGTTAGTAATTGCCTAACTTTTTATTTGCTTTTATAAATGATCTATCTGATCTGATAAGTGCCCAGCAGCAGTATTATTTTCCCCATGCATGAAGACACGGCAAGAATCTGTCAGCCCTGTTCTTTCCCCCGGTGTTATCAGGGACAAAGAGTCAGGATTTAGCTCAGGCTCTCAGGCTGCAGGGCCAGGGGCTTACTGCTTCTTATCGATAAAAGGGAAGGATTTAAAAAAAGATTTCTTGGGTGGCACAAAGGGTTAAGCACTCGGCTGCTAACCAAAATGTTTGAGGTTCAAGTCCACCAAGAGGCACCTCAGAAGAAAGGCCTGGTGATCTACTTCTGAAAAATCAGCTATGGAAAACCCTGTGGAGCCCAGTTCTACTCTGACACACATGGGGTTGCCAGGAGTTGGAGTCAACTCCACGGCAACTTTTTTTTTTTTAAGGAAGAGGTAGAGATAATTAAGCAAACATTAAAAAATATAATTACAGGAAAAAAATAAAGAAGAGTAAGCAAAGGAAGAAGGTCCCTGGGTGGTGCAAAGAGTATAGGCTCGACTGTTAACCTAAAGGTTGGTGATTTGAACTCACCTATCAGTACCATGGAAGAAAGGCCTGGCAAGCTGCTTCCATTAAGATTACAGCAAAGAAAACCCTATGGAGCAGTGCTACGCTGACACCCATGGGGTCACCATGAGTCGGAATAGACTCGACAGCAACCAACAAGGACAGCAAAGCAAAGGGACTATTTTTCAGGAGAAGGAGTTATAGAAAGAGGGGGAGGGAAGGCTGTGTGCTCAGAACAATGAAGATTCTCAGGCACTCTGACCTGGGGGAGGAGGTTCTGGAGAAGACCCTCTTGGAGTCCTAGAGTCCAGAGGTTGCTGGCAGAGAACATGAACATCATCCAAAATCAAAACCAAACTCGTTGCCGTCGAGTCGATTCCGACTCATAGTGACTCTATAGGACAAAGTAGAACTGTCCCATAGGGTTTCCAAGGAGTGGCTGGTGGATTCGAACTACAGCCTTCTGGTTAGCAGCCAGCTCTTAACCACTGCATCACTAGGCCTCCGTAAATATCATCAGTGCTGGTTAAATAAACAGGGTAGGGCCTGAACGGAGTCACATTCAGGGAGTAAAAGAAAAAAGCAAGTAATCTCAGCCTTGGAGACCCCCCGAGGGCCCTCTCTCAGTTCTGGAGACTTCCTGAGAGTCCCCCGGGAGCTTCTGTTTGGGGTCCCCTCTCCTGCCCTGGCCTCCCTGCTCTGAAGCCCAGGAGCGAGGCTTCCCTCCATCCCAGCGCCCCTCCGCAGCTAAGACTCGGTATGCAGGGCGCTGGTTCCAGCCCTTCTCCCAGGCAGCGGCTGGGTGATGTCCAGCACTGTGAGGGCATCTTGCAACTGTCGCTGACTGGGGACGGTGTTTGGTACTTGCTTATTGCTTAACCAGACGAGAAGTGTGTGCTCAGAAACGCACAGCAACAAGCTCTCTGGGAAGTTTGCTGCCTGTGACTTTAATTAAGGATGGCAGGAATCACCCATTCAAAACTGGAGCTGGGGAACAAGAGCAAGCCCAAAGCCCAGAGGTCTGATTTAGGAAGTAATATCGGAATCATTACTCCCTGTGTCCCTAAGCATAGAAAATGTGACTTGGCTGGAGCTGGGCTCACAAGGGGTCACAAGGACTCACAAGGACACATCAACTGGGCCCTGAGATAAAGACAATAGCTAGGATAATCTCGGAAATTATCTTTTAGGGAAGAAAAGTATCTTTTAGGGAACCCTTCACATAAGCCAATCAAGCAGAACACAAAAGACTTTCCACTCTTATCTTTTTGTATTAGCATTTAGTGAAAATTGTTGGACTAATGAAGCCGCTCCTGACTGTTGTTATGGAAACCAGTGATTGTTCAGAAAGATGATTCAAAATGCAGAATCACGCTGATCTAGCAGCTTTTAGCCAATCGGTGAAAAGGTGAAGCCTTCCATGATTTTACCCATTCTGTGATGTTAATATATACTGATGATTCTGTAACGTTCCTCGGATTTGGGTAGACATTCTCTCTGGCAGAATGCTTGTCCGCTTCCCAGTTTTGCCTTTTTGAATATACGCCGAATAAAACTTTCTTTTTGCTTTACTAAACTTTATGTGTTTTTTTCCCTACGACAGGTGCCAAGGCTATCTCATTGTTGATGTTGCTGGGTGCCGTTGTGTCAATTCCAACTCATGACGACCCCATGTGGCAGAGTAGAACTGCCCCATAGGGTTTTCTAGGCTGTAATCTTTACGGGAGCAGGTCACCAGGTCTTTCTCCTGTGGAGCCACCGAGTGGGTTCGAACCACTGACCTTTCAGTTACACACTCCCAAAGAGCGAGTTTCATTTCAAAAGAGGTGAACGCGGAAGACAGGCTGGCGAGATGGGAAGGGGGCTTACA
>NW_004444101.1:1533032-1549791 GCF_000243295.1 Trichechus manatus latirostris | reverse complement strand
GCCAGCCACGGGTGGTGTCACACACCCCACACCCAGCCCAGCATTTACTGTGGGAGCGCGCAGTGGCTCAGTCTGTGATTCAAGTCGTCTGCACCACTGTCCCCAGACGCCTCTGCAGCCCAGCCAGCCAGCCGCACACACTGGTCCTTGCGGAATGTCCTTGTTCTCAGCAAACACTCGGTAGCAGGTCTGATTGCCTCCCAATGCCTTTGGACTCTCCTTGTTCTTTGAACAGCAAGGCAAGGCCAAAGGAGCCGAAGTCACTTATTTATGTCCTCCTCCCTGTAGGGTCAGGAACCCTGGTGGCATAGTGGTGAAGAGCTATGACTGCTAACCAAAAGGTTGGCAGTTCAAGTCTACCAGGTTCTCCTTGGAAACTCTATGGGGCAGTTCTACCCTGTCCTGTAGGGTTGCTGCGAGTTGGAATCGACTTGATGGAGACGGGTTTGGTTTGGTTTTGGCCTGACCTCTTGTT
This sequence comes from Trichechus manatus latirostris, assembly GCF_000243295.1. Taxonomy (NCBI): domain Eukaryota; kingdom Metazoa; phylum Chordata; class Mammalia; order Sirenia; family Trichechidae; genus Trichechus; species Trichechus manatus. The sequence goes on along the minus strand of NW_004444101.1, from coordinate 1,549,316 downwards.
GTTTGTTTGTTAAAATCTTTCTTGTCCAGGGTCAGCATCAGCTGCCAAGGAACAGTCTTTTAACTTTCTTTTAAGTGGTAGGCCGCTGCAGTTATTAATCTGAAGCAACAGTAACAAGCTCAGAAGCTTCTATTTCAATCTCCTTTTATAGCCCAGGAAGGTTCCTCTGGCTCCCCCAGTTGCCGGGTGGACAGCATTCCCGTGGCCCAAGTTAGCCGGAGGACAGAGAAGACACAGAAAGGGCCCAAGAGGGACAGTCAGTGGACTCACTGTTCAGTCCATTTTTATTTACTCTGGATCCTTCCTAGGAGGCCAACTTGTATTAAGTAGACATGCGGCTTAACTGATGAACAGATGATAAGAATAGCGATGTCAGAACAGCCGTGTCAGGAACCCGGGCGGTTTCTTAGGTGCTGCTGTCAGAGGGAGGGGGCTCCACCCACCCCCGTCCCCTGTGCCACTTTGCTCAAGGGTCGAACCCCCAGAGAGGAGAGTCTGATGGGACCTGGGCATGGCATGAGGTGGGGTGGCAGGGAGTGCAGGTGGGATGGAGGGTGGTCATTCCCAAAGGAGAAGTGGGAAGTTGTTGTCATAGGAACAGGGATGGGGTGCAGACAGGAGCCAGGCAGACCCCCCACCCCTGCACCCAGAAGGCCAGCCACCCTGTTATGTCATCAGGGAATGAATCGGGCCCTGGCTTGCTCTAGCACCCCCTCCCTGCACAGTGGGACCTCTTGGCAAGAAGATAGGGTGAAGGCCATGGCTGGTGGAACGAGGCTGCCCCCCACCCCAGCACATGGCACAGCACAAGGACACTTGTCACAGCCCATGGGCTGCCGTTGGACCTGGCTTGCCACAAATGCATCATCAACATAAGCTGTCAGTGAGAACAGAGCCTCCTCCCCACAGAGCAGACTCCCCATTCGTCTTTGTAGGCCCAGAGCCTGGCCTCCCATTCCAAGGTCCATCTGGTGGAGGGAACGGGCTCCCAGAGATGGACCGAAGGTGGGGGCAGAGCCTGTAAGGAAGTAGGGGGCTCAGGCTGCTCCCTGGGACCCCTGAGGTGAGCTAAGTGGAGCCTTGGGGCAGAGCAGCCAGCAGCCCTGCACCAAGCATGGAATGCAGAATCCGCAGAGAAAAGGGCTACGACCTCAGGCTGGGAGCCAGGCTGCTGGGCTAAAATCCCAGTCCCCCACTCAGAGGTGACAGCTTTCAGGTCACAGGCTTCTAGATGACCAGCTTTCTCCTCTTCAAAGTTGACATAACAACAGCCACTGCCTCTTCAGTGTGCTGTACAGATTTTCAATGTATTTTTTTTTTTTTTTTGCTATTGATCTTTTTAAATTGTGGTGAAATACACATAACATAAAATTTACCATTTTAAGCGTTTTTAAGCTTACAGGTCAGTGACATTAAGTACATTCACTATGTTGTGGCATCACAATCTGTTTCCAAAAACTCTTCATCACCCCAGACAGAAACTCAGTACCCATTTAGCAGTAACTCCCTATCTTAGCTACCTAGTACTGCTATAACAAAAATACCACAGGCGGATGCCTTTAACAAACAGGATTTTATTCTCTCACAGTTTAGGAGGCTAGAAGTCCAAATTCAGGGTGCCAGCACCAGGAGAAGGCTTTCTCTCTCTGTTGGTTCTAGGGGAAGGTCTTTGTTATCAATCTTCCCGTGGTCTAGGAGCTTCTCAGCGCAGGGACCTTGGGTCCAAAGGATGCACTCTGCTCCTGGCACTACTTTCTTGGTGGTAGGAGGTCTCCTGTCTCTCTGCTTGCTTCTCTCTTTTATATCTCAAAAGAGATTGGTTTAAGACACAACCTAATCTTATAGATTGAGTCCTGCCTCATTAACATAACTGCCTCTAGTCGTGCCTCATTAACATCATTAAAAAAAAAAAACACCAAACTCATTGCCGTCGAGTTGATTCTGACTCATAGCAACGCTATAGGACAGAGTACAACTGCCCAATAGGGTTTCCAAGCAGTGCCTGATGGATCAAACTGCTGATCTTTCAGTTAGCAGCCATAGCTCTTAACCACTATGTCACCAGAAATTCCATTAACATCATAGAGGTAGGATTTACAACACATAGGAAAATCACATCACAAAATGGTGGACAATAACACAATATTGGGAATCATGGCCTAGCCAAGTTGCTACACATTTTTGAGGGATACAATTAAATCCATAACACTCCTCATCCCCCACTCCTCCCAGCCCCCAGTAAACTCTGTTCTACTTCCTATCTCTATGAATTTGCCTATTCTAGATATTTTGTGGTGTTGGCAAGGAATATTGACTATACCATGGACTGCCAGAAGAGTGAACAAGTCTATCTTGGAAGAAGTAAGCCAGAATGCTCCTTAGAAGCGAAAATGGCGAGACTTCGTCTCACGTATTTTGGACATGTAATCAGGAGAAACCAGTCCCTGGACAAGGACATCATGCTTGGTCAGCAAAAGAGAGGAAGACCCTCAGTGAGATGGACTAACACAGTGGCTGCAACAATGGGCTGAAACATAGCAATGATTGTGAGGATGCCGCAGGACTGGGCAGTGTTTCATTCTGTTGTACACAGGGTCGCTGTGAATCAGAACCAACTCAGCGGCACCTAGGAACACAACAACAACTTCTTTTATCCCACTGAAAAGATGGAAAAAGACAAGCTGGTAGCAGGGTTATGAGCACAGGCTTTGGAGTCCAACAAATGTCTGCTCTGTTCTGAAGGCATCTCTGAGCCTCGATTTTCCCTTCTGTGCATTGGGGCTGCGTGTGCTGTAACGCAGCATTGTGATGATGGCATGAGGCAGTTTGCACAGGGTCTAAGTCAGAGCGCAGTAACCAGGAGCTTGAGAATAGATGGGAAACTTTTTTGTTTTTCCTTAATAGGCCTTATTTTTTAGAGCAGTTTTAGGTTTACGGAAAGATTATGCAGAAAGTACAGAGAGTTCCCATAAGTCTTTCTCCCCCTGTACACGTTTCTCCTGTTGGCAACATCTTGCACTCATGTGTTACGTTTGTTACAACTGATGAAACAATATTGATACATTGTTACTAACTAAAGTCACATGAACATTCACTCTGTCTCGTACAGTCCTGTGGGTTCTGATAAATGTTTGATGTCCTGTGCCTCTCATTACGGCATCATGCACAACAGTTCCACTGTTTGTATAGGACCTATTCTGTACAATGTTAAACTTTTAAATTGAGAAAATACGTATTTTCCCATAAATTTATTATAGCCCCTTAGCACCTGGTAAAGATTATCGATAGGGAGCCCCAGCAATTTTATTAATAATAAAAACTCAAATTTCTAATTATTCATATTTTGGCAACTTTCCATAGTATTTTCTTGTTCATATCACTGCTCATGATTTAAGTTTTTTTATTTTATTGTTGTGCTTTAAGTGAAAGTTTACAATTCAAGTTAGTCTCCCATACAAAAATTTATGCAGACCTTGTTATGTGACCCTGGTTGCTCTCCCTATACTGTGACAGCACACTCCTCCTTTCCACCCCTGATTTCCTGTGTCCATTCAACCAGCTCCTGACCCTCTCTGCCTTCTCATCTCGCCTCCGGATGAAAGCTGCTCATTTAAAAGATTGTATATTACATACACATACTGGTTTATGTTGTGCTGGGTAAATTAGTCCTGGTTTATACAACAGAATCATGAACTATTAATACTCTAAACGGTACCAAAGAACACCATGACTTCTAGAGGCCCTGCCACCCAAAACAAGACGGAAAACTCCTGCCATTGTATCCAGGGCTCATCACTGTTGTTGTTGGTGGCCACTGAGGGTGGCGCTGATGCACAGTGACTGTATTAGTTACCTAGTACCGCTATAACAGAAATACTACAAGTAGAGGGCTTTAACAAACAGATTTATTCTCTCACACTTTAGGAGGCTGGAAGTCCGAATTTAGGGTGCCAGTTCCAGGGGAAGGTTTTTTGTCTTTGTTGGCTCTGGGGGAAGGTCATTTTCATCAATCTTCCCCTGGTCTAGGAGTTTCTCAGTGCAGGGACCCCAGGTCCAAAGGACACACTCCACTCCCGGCTCTTCTTTCTTGGTGGTATGAGGTCCCTCTCCTCTCTGCTCACTTCTCTCTTTTATATCTCCAAAGAGAATTGGCTCAAGACACAACTTAATCCTATAGATTGTGTCATGCCTCATTAACATAACTGCCTCTAATCCTGCCTCATTGACATCATAGAGGGTTGGATTTACAACACATCAGATCACAAAATGGAGGACAACCACACAATACTGGAAATCATGGCCTAACCAAGTTAACACATACTTTGGGGGGACACAATTTAATCCATGACAGTGACCGTACGTGTAACAGAATGAAATGTTGCCCGGTCCTGTACCACCTTCATAATTGTGGTATGTTTGAGCCCGTTGTTGCAGCTATTATGTCAATCCATCTCATGGAAGGTTTCCCTCCTTTTCACTGACCCTCTACCAAACATGATATCTTTCTCCATTGACTGTTCTTTCCTGATGACGTGTCCAAAGTAAGTGAGCCAAAGTGTCACCATCCTCACTTCTAAGGAGCATTCTGGTCGTATTTCTTCTAAGACTGAGTTGTTCATTGTGTTAGCACTCCACAGAATACTCAGTATTCCTTGCTGAGGGTAAACGTGGCTATTGGTAAGGAAGGAACGCAGAGGCCTGCAACAGCCCTGGATTCTTGCTGAGTGATACTAGACATGCCGGCTCTGTTCCATGGGTGTCTGCAGGAGGGCTCACAGGGCTCACGAATGTATATATAAACTGTGTGCACTGACATGCCATCCTTAAACAGAAACTGCAGCCCTCACGGACACAGCCAGGCCGAAGGGAAAGACCGAAGTGAGAGCTGAAAGCAAACAGTCGTCAGGATGTGAATCCTAAGCAGTGCTCTGGTTAAGCTTCTGCCATCATCTGATCCAGGGGTCACAAATCTTTTCTGTAAAAGGCCAGAGGGAAATGTGGAAGGTCCCCCGGAGTCTTAGACAGAATACTAAACTGTACATATAGCATATTTAAGGAAGAAGTAATAACAATTCTACACAAACTCTTTCAGTAAATATGAGGAAGGAACACACCCTAACTCATTCCATGAAACCAGCATAGCTCCCATACTAATAAAATACAGAGGCATTTTCTAAGATTAGAAATGAGGTAAGGATTTCTGCTCTTACCATTTCTATTCAATATTGTACTAGAGGATCTGAGCAGTGCATTGAGATGAAGGAAAAAAAACTATATAAAATACAAACATATTATACACACACATATGATAGGAAAGAAGAAGTTAAACTATTTTTTTTCACAGAAGACATGATTATGTACACAGAACATCTTGGAGAATTTACAAGAAAAGCTACTACAGCTAACAAGTGGATTTAGTAAGATTGCAGGCTCCAAAAAAAAAAAAAAAAAAATCAAATCAGTTGCCATCAAGTTGATTTTCACTCATGGCGATGCCACGTGTGCAGAGTAGAACGGCACTCCACAGGATTTTCAAGGTTGTGACCTTTTGAAAGCAGATTGCCAGGCCTTTCTTCCAAGGTGCCTCTGGGTGGGTTCAAATCACCAATCTTTGGGTTAATATTTGAGTGCTTAATCATTTGCACCACCCAGGGACTCAGATTGCAGGATACAGGTCAATACATAAGCATCAACTGTATTTCTATATATTAGCAACAAAAACAGAAGAAATTTTGCAGTAACATTTACATTAGCATCCCAAACCATGAAATATCTAGGAACATATTTAACAAAACATGTGCAAGACTTGTACATTGAAAACTACAAGACATTGCTGAGAAAAAATTAAAGACTTAAATGGAGAAATAGAGCATGCTCATGGATGGCAAGATTTAATATCATTAAATGTCAGTTCTCCCCAAATTGATCAAAGGATTCAACAAAATCTTAATCAAAATCCCAGGAAGTTTTTTTAATAGGATCTTAGAAGCTTATTCTAAAATTTATATGGAAATGCAAATACCCTGTTGTTGCTGTTGGTAGGTGCCATTGAGTCAGTTCCGACTCATAGCAACCCTATGTACAACAGAATGAAACACTTCCAGTCCTGCGCCATCCTTACAATTGTTGTTATGCTTCGATCTTCCTTATTCATTGTTTCAGCTCTTGCATGTATATGAGGCGGATGAAATACCATGGCTTGGGTCAAGCACATCTTAGTCTTCAAGGTGACATCTTTGCTTTTCAACACTTCAAAGAGGTCTTTTGCAGCAGATTTTCCCAATGCAGTGCTTTTGATTTCTTGACTGCTGCTTCCAAGGATGCTGATTGTGGATCCAAGTAAAATAAATCCTTGACAACTTCAATCTTTTCTCTGTTTACCATGATGTTGCTTACTGGACCATTTGTGAGGACTTACGTTTTCTTTATGTTGAGGTGTAATCATTACTGAAGGCGATAGTCTTTGATCTTCATCAGTAGGTGCTTCAAGTCCTCTTCACTTTCACCAGGTAAGGTTGATCTGCATATCAAATGTTGTTAACGAGTCTTCCTCCAATCCTGATGCCCCATTCTTCTTCAGACAGTCCACCTTGGATTATTTGCTCTGCATACAGATTGAATAGTTATAGTGAAAGGATATATCCCTGATGCACACTTTTCCTAACTTGATACCCTAGAAGAGTCAAAACAATTAGAAAAAAAAAAAAAAACAAGTTGGAAGACTGTGAGTGCACCATTCCAAGACCTTCTTCACAGCTATAGTAATCTAGACAGAGTGATATTAGCAGACGGTAGACATAAAGATCACTGGAACAAAACAACGAGTCCAGAAATATGCCCACACATCTATGGTCAATTGATTTGTGACAAAGGTAAGTCAATGAGAAAAGCATGGTTTTTTCAACAAATGGTCCTGAAACAATTGGATATCCATGTGGGGGGACAATTTAACCTTAACTTTTACTTCACTGCATACACAAAAATTAATTTGAAATGGATCATTGACCCAATCATAAAAGATAAAACTATAAAGTTTCCAGAAGAAAAAAACAGGGGAACATCTTCCTAATCATGAGGTATATCAAAATTTCTTAGACAGGATCCAAAAAGCATTAACCATAAAAGAGAAAAAAAATTGATTAAATAATGGACTCACTAAAACTAAAACTTGTGCTCTTTGAACGACTCTTCTAAGAAAGTAAAAAGGAAAATCAGAGACTGGGAGAAAATAGTCTCAGAACACATATTTGACAGAGAACTTATTTCCAGAACATATAAAGAACTCAATAATCAGAAGACAAACAATGTAATAGAAAGGGGGGCTGTCTTAGTCATCTAGTGCTGCTATAACAGAAATATCACACGTGCATGGCTTTAACAAAGAGAAATTTATACTCTCACAATCTAGGAAGCTAGAATTCAGGGCACCAGCTCCAGGGGAAGGTTTTCTCTCTCTGTTGTTTCTGGGAGAAGGGCCTTGTCATCAGTCTTCCCCAGTCGAGGAGCTTCTCAGAACAGGGACCCCAGGTCCAAAGGATGTGCTATTCTCCTTGCTCTTGTTTCTTGGTGGTATGAGGTCCCCCCGTCTCTCTGCTTACTTCTCTCTTTTATATCTCAAAAGAGATTGACTTGTGACACAACCTAATCTTGTTGATTAAGTCTTCACTCATTAACATAGCTGCCTCTAATCCTGCCTCATTAACATCATAGACGTAGGATTTATAACACATAGGAAAATCACATCAGATGACAACATGGTGGACAATCACACAATACCAGGAATCATGGCCTAGCCAAGTTGACACACATTTTTGGGGGACACAATTCAATCCATAACAGGGGAAAAATTTGAATAGACCCTTTACAAAAGAAGATACATGAAGACATACAAATCGGTCAGAGAAAAAGAGAAAGACCCTCAAGGAGATGGACTGACACAGTGGCTGTAACAATGGGCTCAAGTATACCAACGATTATGAAGACGGTGCAAGACCGGGCAGTGTTTCCTTCTGTTGTACACAGGGTTGCTATGAGTCGGAACTGACTAAATGGCACCTAACAACACAAATGACCAATAAGCACATGAAAAGGGGCTCAACATCATTAGTGATATTTGTCATCAATGAAATGACTTGATAATTAAAATCCCGGTGAGACACCACTACAGACCCAGTAGAATGGCTACAGCTAAAAACTGACAACACAGAAGTGGCCCTTGGTGGTTAAATGGTGCCCAGAGGTTTGGGTGGTGCCTCCATGAACGTGGTCCTCTACCTCTCACGCATGAGCCCAGTGCTGCTGAGTGTCTCCTGCATTCTCTTGCGCTTCACTCTGATTACCGGAGTCCTGCAGCATCTAGGCTGGCCTTACCTCCAGCACAGGAGGACTCAGCACTGGCTTCCCAAGAGAGACTCCCTTTCCACCACTTTGTATCTTTCAAGCGTGGCTCCCTTGCCTGTCCCTACCATGCCTCCAAACCTCTGACTGCACTTTGGCAGTTCTCTCTGAGATTTCTTGCCAAATTTAAGATGTGCCTAGGGCTCCTAGTTTCCAAAGACTCTCCCTTTTGCCCCTTTATGTGACAAAAGTGAAACCATCAGTGTTCCCTGCAAAAGCAGGAGACTAGCAGACTCATCATTTCCTAGATTTCTAGCACACTTAAAATTATAGAAGTCCAACTGTTCTGAGTTTGGCAAAACACAAGTGAGGTCTTGCCAAGCTTCTTGCCTTAATTTTGAAATCTGTGTTAACTTTAAGAAAAACAAGAACCTTCTGCTTCTGGTGTGTTTTTTCTGAGATCTTGCAAAATGACCTTATGAGTTATTCAGTTTTCAGAGAGGTCTCTGGAGTATCAAGGGTTTGGGGATTCCAGAAGGAAAACAATAAAAACAGCAATATGTTTGAGTGTTTTCGCCACCTAGAAACCACGTGACCCGTGAGATTCTCCCCCAGACAACACTGTCTCTCTCACCCCTCCTGGCATGGCTCTGTGCTGTAGACAAGGACATGGAGGGTGGGGACAACACATACATTCTAAATAGAAATTAGGGCCACATGTCTCTGTCTTCAGGCCTTTCTCATTAGTGGGAAGATGTGAACAGGACCTAAGAGGTTTAATCCAGGAGAAAAGCCAAGTAGGGACTCTGTTTTGGAAGTCAGACTCGAGTTTCTGTGAGGGAACTGAAAACAGACAGCTCCCTGATCATCCATCTTGAAACTAGAGTAAGCCCAGTCAGTGTTCAGCTTTCTCTGGCTTCCTGTATGTTACTGGAATGTTTCAGAGAAAATGTAAAACTGGAGGTCAATCTTAAGCATTTTGAATAGAGTAAAATCCTATTTAAATATGGTTTTCCCCCTTCCCATTATCTTTTAATGTTAATGAATATAAATGTAAAACTCAAATCAAACTCAAAAATTGATGAAAAAAACTCAACTCCACATGATAAACGCGTAGGTAGAAACCAGACTGAAGTGAACTGAGGACGGAGTGAGACATGGGGAGATGGGGACAGTGCCTGAGGACAATTGTTGGAGAAGTTTATCTGGGAAGGGAGCAGGGAGACGGGACAGTAGCTGCAGGAAGATGAGAGTGGTCGAGAGGTATAGTGTGCGCAGAGGTTGTGTATTGGTTGTGTACTGGTGGTGGAGGTGGCTTGATTGATGGTGATGCTGGTGACTTTGTGTGTGCTTTTTAAGATGGGAATGGCATGAACTGATGAAAAGTAGACAACAGAAGCAAAAATGGCAAAGATGCAGGAGGGGGTGGGAATTAGAATGGGAATGGTCCTGAGAACGAGAACAGGTAGGAAGAGGCTGGCTGCTTTTCCATCATAAACGAAGGACACAGGTGGGAATGAAGACTTGGTGGTGCAAAATTGGGGGCGCTCCTGTGCTGGTTTCTATTTTCTCTGGGAAGAGGGAAGGAAGTAAAGTCATATGTTGAGAGTAAAGGGGTTGAACGGGATCAGAAGGCTGAGCAGCATGGAGACCATAAATCTGGGTGAGAGAGATTTCCTGCGGACATCCCTTGGAGTCTGAGCTTCCATCTCTCCTCCTCAAAGCTGTAGATCACAGGCAACTACATCACTAACTCCAGGAGCCAGGCTTTTTTTAAGTGCAAGGAATTTTGCAATATAACATACATTTGATGAAATCTTGAGTTGTTCTTTGGTGTTCTGGTTTTCATGCTATCACACTAACACAGCCAAAATTTCCATTATTTTTTTATTTTTTTACAGACAGTCTCTATCAAAGTAGGAGCTTGGCAAAAAAGTCCGCTTCTGTTCACACATGGGGAAGACAAGACCGGCTTCTGACCACCAGATAATCATTGACAGAAGATGGGCTGTGAAGCTTCTCTCTCATTTTTTTAAATAAAAAGAACAATGATGTGGCAGACAGTATTTTCCAAAGACATATATATTCACATATACTTAACCCATTCCAAAAACTCTTCTTACACTTTGAGAGAGACCCCTCCCAATGAGAGGTGGGGTCTAGTTCCCACCACTCAAATATGAGCAGGGGTTTCTGACTTTCATGACCAGTGGAATATGGCAGAAGTTTGGTAATATGTGACTTCTGATGCTAAGTCATAAAAATGATACCACTTCCTCCTCTCTCTCTCTCTCTCCCCTCAATATGCTCACCTTTGGAACCCAGACACCATTATGTGAGGAAGCCCAAGCCACACAGAGAAACCCACATGGAGAGGAATGAGGCCTTCTGCCAATAACACAATTTGTTAACCAAGAGAACGTGTCACCTGGGACATGGACCCTCCGGCCCCAGTCTAACCTTCAGATGATGCAGCCGTGGCTGACATCTGACTGCAACCACAGGGAAAAGCCGAGCCAGAACCACCCAGCCAAGCTGCTCTTGCATTCCTGACTCACAAGAAAGAATGTGAAGTACTACATGATTTATTATTGCTTTGCAGCACCAGATAACTAAAACAAATGATTACAGTAAATTAAACAAATACTATCTCAACATCCACCTCTGTCTTAGTCAGGGTTCTCCAGAGAGACAGAACCAATAAGATATATGGAATATATAGGATATATATACAGATAGAGAGGAAGGAGAGAGGAGGGGGGAAGAGAGGAGATGAGAGAAGAGGAGAGGTGAGGTGAGGGGAGAGGAGGGAAGGGGAGGGAAGGGGAGAGGAAGAGAGAGATTTATTTTAAGGAATTGACTCATGCGATTGGGAGGACTGGCAAGCCTAAAATCCGTAGCTCAGGCAGCAGGCTGGAAACTCTGGCAGTCTTGCATCTGAAATCTGTAGGGCAGGTGGTACACTGGAAATTCTGGCAGGAAGTCTAATTTCAGTCTTGAGGCAGAATCCTTCTTTGGGAAACCTCAGTGTTTTGCTCTTAAGACCCTCAACTGATTGTATGAGACCCACTCACATTATGGAGGGCGATCTGCTTTACTTAAGGCCAACTGATTTAAATGCTAATCAGGTGTGAATACCTTCACAACATCCTCTAGACAAAACAACTGGGCACCACAACCCAGCCGAGCTGACTCATAAAATTCACCATTATGACCTCTCTGTCTGAGCTGTCAGGGCCCAGCACTGAGTCCAGGGAGAACAATGCAGAGCAGTCATCCTGAAAGCTTCACACTAAACTATGGAAAATGTTGGACAGAGTTTCATTTCAGCATTTTTACCTCATAAAAATCCTACACGGTAGGTGCTGATATTAGGCCTATTTTACAGATGAGGAAACTGAAGCCCAAAGGTCACACAACTGGTAATTGACAAGCCTGGGACAAGAACCATGTATCTCTCTGTCTCTGAGGCCACATCTGAGATGATCTTCAGGACCACAAAAGATGGTGTCTTAGGCTGGGTTCTCTAGAGGAGCAAAACCAGTGAAGTGTATATATAAATGCATACAGAGATTTATTTCAAGGAAATGGCTCAGGCAATTGTGAGGCTAGCAAGTCCCAAGTCCAGGTGTCAGGCAGCAGTCTGGTGGCTTCTCCTGACTCAGGTGGTCACAGGGGCTGACGAACCCAAAATCCGGAGGTCAGGTGGCAGGCTCCTAGCTCACGTCCCAAGAACCGAAGGTCAGAGGATGATGACATAGATACAGGATTGAGGGCGTAAGCTTTGCCAGAACATCCATATATATTAGATGCAGGCCACATCCCCCTTCCAACTGATTGGCTGCTAACATCAGATCACAAAATGGAGGATGATTACATAATGTCTGCCAAACCACTAAGAACCATGGCCTAGCCAAGTTGACACATAACATTAACCATCACAGATGGACTTTCCCATTGCTTGCCTTCTCACCCCAATCTGGCCCATCTCAGGGTGTAGATGAAGGATTACCAGAGCAACCAGCTCATGAGCTTCTGGCTAAGTTGCTCCCTGCAGACTTGTCCATCTCCAGAGACTCGAGCTCTGACTTTGGGGGTGTTTGTGCCCCCTAAAGACCCAATCATCCATCAGAAGAAGAGGGGAGCTTCTGCTGGAGGCTTACATGCAGTAGGAATCACCACGGTGGCTCTCAGTGTCTCCTGCTGGTGATTTGTGTCTTAGCCAACGTAGGCTGGGACTGGCTGAGCACCCCATGGCCTCCACCCACCCAGCTACTGACCTTGCTGCGTCTGCTGGAATTGTCCCACAGCCTCCCACCCACAAGACCTTAGCATTTTGAGCTTGAGGCTCTTTGGGGCCCCTGCCAGAGATTCCCTCCACTTTCTTCTCAGGAAGAGATTTCCAGTGCATGCATGATATGTCCCAGCTAGGATATCCTTTCCTCAATCCCATCAGCATTCTCAGTATGTTGAAGGCATTTTCCAAAGTTTCCTGCCTGTGGATCTCAACCTTTTCTGTTTTCCAGTGCTAATTCAGTCCTCAGTTCAATCGTTGTTCAATCATGGGAATTTGGAGGAGAGAAAAATACACTTTATGGGCTTAAATTGCCATCGTGAACCACAGACTGAAGATTTTTAACTGTAAAAGTACCTCCTCTGCAGAGAGAGTTAATTCAGGATAGAGAGTGGGACTCTTGGTAGTCTGGCATGGGGGAGAATGGAGGCGGGGAGCAGCCCCTGCCCCAGGCCTCTCTGACGTGACACTTTTTTGCTACTTGGCCACAAAGCAGATGTTCTCTCAGGAGAACAGGAAGACCTAGAGGCAAGAGGTTTGGTGTGTGCCCACGGCTGGAAACTCTAGCTCTCTAGACGATTTTTGCCTTTTCATTGTGGTTAGAGGATCTATAATGAACAGTACTGAGTATTCTGTGTCCTGAAAATGCAATTTTCCCACCCACAGCTAAGGCATCTGGCCAGCAGCAGTTCCCGCCAGCCAAGGAAAAGATGCCCTGTGGGAACATGAGTCAATGGTCTTGGCCTTGGGGAGGGTGGTGGCCCCAAGTTTCCAGCAAGGATCACTCAGTCTTCTCTCCTCCCACCTGAATCCCCTGTAAGCTACATGGCAGGAAACCTACAGGTCATGATACAGCATTTATGGAACAGCAAATAAGTCTCTAGGAAACTTGGGTGACTTTCTGGGAACCATGGTCTGCTTTGTGAAGTCTCCATGAAAATGAAGCCAGGGTCTCAGGCTCAGTCCCTCCAATGGCCAATCTATTCTTCTGTGATCTAAGAACTGAGGCTGGCCCCTGACCCCTATGCTCATGCCCTATTGGCCTAATCATTGTGCTTCTCTCACCCCGTGGTCTTCTCAATCACACAAGAGACCACCATCACCATCAGAGCCAGTGCAGAGTGGTACAGGGGTCTGGTAGTTCTCTAGTTCAATGGAAGTTAGGCTCACTGCAGGACTTGATATGACCATTTTGGACACACCTCCTTTTGTAAACTTATTATAAGCATTTTCTACAAGAAAGGAAGAAAAGAGGGCTAAGGAAGTACTTAGAAGTAATCTGGCTTCCAATGGGTAGAGGTAAAACACAGGAAAGGAACTGGTGAATATCTCACCTTTTTCACACACAGGATGTGGGGGGGACCCAAAACAGAATACAAACAGTAACAATAATACAATTTATTGGAAAAGTTGCTTAGTGGCTTTATAATACTGTATCAAGTATATTTGCAATAATTTTTAATCTTTCCTATGATTGAATGTGGAGCCCTGGTGGTGCAGGGATTAAGAGCTAGGACTACTAACTAAAGGTTGTTATTGTGAATCCAGTAGCCACTCCTTGGAAACCCTATGGGAACAGTTCTACTCTTTCTTATAGGGTCGCTATGAGCAGGAATTGACTCGATGGTAACAGGTTTGATTTTTTTTTTTTAATGACTGAATATTTCAGAATTTTTTGCAAGTTTACTATTATAAAAAATGTTGAAAAACCCCCTGCCTAATATTTTACATATTTTGGTTTAGTCCTTGGAATAGATTCCCAGAGAAAAAATCAATGAGTAAAAGGATATGAACATTTTTCAATCTCATAAAATGTATTGCAAAATTTCTTTCAAAAATTTTGAAATGATGTATATTCCCTCCAACAGTGTTTGAAAATGCTTATTTTCTCACACCCTTTCCTGCTCTGGACAATCTCACTTAAGCACGGGGAAAAACAAAACTTCACTAATTCAAAACAACTCCACACACAACACAATGCATATGTGGATAGGAATACCTATCCACATGCTTCAGCAGGAAATCTCCTTCCTAATCCAGAGGTTTATAGTACTTCAATCGGATGAACAGAGGTTTATAGTACTTCAATCAGGTGAACGGAAACAAATCTGGGAAAAAAACTAAGGTTGAAGTGTTATTTGAAATGCCCTAAATCCTATTGATTGATGGTTTTCTCATCAGTATTACTAATCTTTATCCTTCCTAAGAGCTAAACTACAAGCATAAAGGTAAATGAGCCGTTTGCTGGGCTCTCAAAACTTGACCTGAGATCAACTGACAGTGCCAGCCAGCCTACCTCTAAGACTGAAACTCCCATTCAGCTCCCTTAGGAATTATATTCAGATTTGTCAGACATATTCTGTGCTCTTGACATACAGTAATGTGTATTACAAGAAAGGAAGAAAAGAGGGCTAAGGAAGTACTTAGAAGTAATCTGGCTTCCAATGGGTAGAGGTAAAACACAGGAAAGGAACTGGTGAATATCTCACCTTTTTCACACACAGGATGTGGGGGGGGGGGACCCAAAACAGAATACAAACAGTAACAAGTGAACTGAACCCTGTTGCAGATAAGAGCTGAGACGCAGTGACAACCCAGTAGCAGCGAGCACACCTGGTGCCTGTATCTTGGTTTCTAAGTAACACTCTCCAATTAAAGGAACCAAGGTTCCTTGAAGAAATAGCTGACACTAGGGCTGGGACACGGTAAGTACAAGAGGAGCCAGGAAACTTTTGTTTGGATCATGCCAAACTTTTGGATCATGCCAAAATGGGTGCCAATTTGAAGGATCTCCCAATGACTAAGTCTGGGCTGAATGGGGAACAACTCATGGTAGTAATGGGTTACAATCCATGAGAGTAATGTAAGAAAAATAAACACCCATGAGTCCATACTAGTACAAATAAATAATTCAATAAATAAATAGGAGCAAAAGGACAGCTCTTCTTTACAGTAGAATTCCAGTTAATAAATCCAGAAGGAAATTATGGAAATAGGACATCATTATTTGGCTGCCGGCAAGGATCATTAATGGATGCTAAAATTAGTGAACGAAAGTATGCTGAGAAACAGGATATTCACATACTACATAATACATGTTGTTGTCAGCTGCCGTTGAGTGAACTCTGACTCATGGCGACCCCACGTACAGTGGAATAAAATTTGCCATGTCCTGTGCCATCTTCACAATCATTGGTATGCTTGAGTCCACTATTGTTGCAGTCACTGTGTATTTTGAGTGTCTTCCAACCTAGGGGGCTGTGATGGTTAAGATTGTGTGTCAACTTGGCTGGGCCATGATTCTCCGTGTTTTAATGTAATCACTCCCATGATTGAATATACTGTAAGTAGCCAATCAGATGAAAGGGAGTCTCCTTGGGGGTGTGGTCTGCATCTGTATATAAGCAGACGTTCTGGCTTTTTGCTCTCTCTGGATCCTGCAGCTGCTTCCTCTCGTCTCATCTCCTGTTCTTGGGACTTGAGCTGTCAGCTTATCTGCTGAACCTGGGATTCGTCGATCTGCACAGCCTGTAAGTGGGAGCCCTGCTCTCTGACCTGCCGATCTTGGGCTTGCCAGGTTCTGCAGCTGTGTGACTTGGGAGAGGCCTCTACCCTGATCCACGGACTTGGGACGTTCCAGCCTCTACAATCGT
>NW_004444101.1:1531162-1532143 GCF_000243295.1 Trichechus manatus latirostris | reverse complement strand
CCAGCTGCCTTTAAAGAGCCCTTGCCTGAGTGATTGCCTGGAGCATCGCCTGAGGCAGATGCTTTACAAGATAATGCTGAATGTTCTCAAAACAATTCCACACTACCAATTCTGGCTTCTAGACCTATAACTAGACTTAAGTCCCAGCGAGCCCTAAAAAGTAAAGTACAAAGTGTGACCCAGGAGGAAGTACACTACACTCCAAAAGAACTACTTGAGTTTTCTAATATGTACAAACAGAAACCTGGGAATGGCTATTAAGGGTGTGGGATAATGGTGCAAGGAACATAAAGATGGATCAGTCTGAGTTTATTGATATGGATTCACTGAGCACAGACTGTTCCTTCAATGTTTCAGCTAGAGAAGTTAGGAAAGGATCTAATAGTTTATTTGGTTGGGTTGCTGAAGCATAGATTATGAGGTGGCCGACACTAAATCAAGTTGAAGTACCAGACCTGCCTTGGTATACTGTAGAAGAAGGTATCCAAAGGCTTAGAGAAATTGGCATGCTAGGGTGGATTTATCAAGTTAGACTCACAGACCCACGCATGGAGTGTCCAGAGGACACATCTTTTACCACAACTGTGAGGAATAAATTTGTGAAGGGAGCTCCAGCATCCTTGAAGACTGCTGTGATTGCTATTTTACGTAAGCCAGATTTGACAGTGGGAACTGCCTAACTGAATTAAGACATCTAACTACAATGGGGCTGATTGGATGCCGTGGTAGTAGGGGCCAAGTGGCTGCACTCAATCGACAAAGACAAGGGGGGCGTGGTTACAGTAATGGACAGAGGAGTCAAAGCAGTAATCAAAATAGTCTGAGTCGTATGGACTTATGGCGTTGGCTACTTAGTCATGGTGTCCCTAGGAGTGAAATAGATAGGAAATCTACTATTTACTTGATCTATACAAATGGATGAATTCTAGGTCAGATGAACAGCAGGCTAACTCGAATCACCAGAATAGAGTCACGGTCCCT
>NW_004444101.1:1527900-1529187 GCF_000243295.1 Trichechus manatus latirostris | reverse complement strand
ACTACAGCCCCTTTCTGGGACCTCCCTGAAGGACAGTGGTGAAGGGAAGTCCTCTCAATGGGCAGAACTTCAAGCAGTGCACCTGGTTGTTCACTTTGCTTGGAAGGAGAAATGGCCAGATGTGCGATTATATACTGAATCATGGTCAGGGACTTGGAAGGAACATGAATGGAAAACTGGAGACAAGGATTTATGGGGAAGAGGTATGTGGATAGACCTCTCTGAATGGGCTAAAGAAGTGAAGATATTTGTGTCTCATGTGAATGCTCACCAAAAGGTGACCTCAGCAGAGGATGATTTTAACAATCAAGTGGATAGCATGACGTGTTCTGTGGAAACCAGTCATCCTTTTACCCCATCTACTCCTGCCATGGCTCAATGGGCTCATGAACAAGTGGCCATAGTGGTAGGGATGGAGGTTATGCATGGGCCCAGCAGATGGACTTCCACTCACCAAGGCTGACATGGCCACAGCCTCTGCTGAGTGCCTAATCTGCCAGCAGCAGAGATCAACACTGAGCCCCCGACATGGCACCATCCCTCGAGGTGATCAGCCAGCAACCTGGTGGCAAGTTGATTACATTGGACCATTTCCATCATGGAAAGAGCAGCGTTTTGTCCTTACTGGAATAGACACTTACTCTGGATATGGATTTGCCTTCCCTGCACGCAATGCTTCTGCCAAAACTACCATCCGTGGACTTACAGAATGCCTTATCCACCGTCATGGTATTCCACGCAGCATTGCCTCAGATCAAGGCACTCATTTCACAGAAAATGAACTGTGGCAGTGGGCCCATGCTCATGGAGTTCACTGGTCTTACCATGTTCCCCATCATCCTGAAGCTGCTGGATTGACAGAACGATGGACTGGCCTTCTAAAGACAGAATTATGGCACCAGCTAGGTGGCAATACCTTGCAGGGTTGGGACAATGTTCTCCAGGAGGCTGTATATGCTTTAAACTAGCATCCAATATATGGTGCTGTTTCTCCCATAGCCAGGATTTATGGGTCCAGTAATCAAGGGGTGGAAATGGGAGTGGCACCACTCACTATTACCCCTAGAGACCCATTTGCAAGATTTTTGCTTCCTGTACCCTCGCCCTTATGCTCTGCAGGCCTAGAGGTCTTAGTTCCAAAGGGAGGAATGCTTCCACCTGGAGACACATCACTGATTCCATTGAACTGGAAGTTAAGAATGCCACCTGGCCACTTTGGGCTCCTTATGCCTCTGGCTCAACAGGCAAAGAAGGGAGTTACCATACTGACTGGTGTGATTGATCCTG
>NW_004444101.1:1515026-1527463 GCF_000243295.1 Trichechus manatus latirostris | reverse complement strand
AATGGGGCTAGTGCGTTTTTGATTGTACGTGTGTTAGTTGTATCATGTTACGTGCAAGTATGACTTTCTCATTGTCTTTATTCAGAGATTATGTATGGTTTAAGGAGATGCGTACATGTGCCAAGTTGACAAGGGGTGGACTGTAACGGTTAAGATTGTTTGTCAACTTGGCTAGGCCATGATTCTCTGTGTTTTAATGTAATCACTCCCATGATTGAATATACTGTAAGTAGCCAATCAGATGAAAGGGAGTCTCCTTGGAGGTGTGGCCCGCATCTGAATATAAGCAGACGTTCTGGCTTTTTGCTCTCTCTGGAGCCTGTGGCTGCTTCCTGTCGTCTCATCTCCCGTTCTTGGGACTTGAGCTGTCAGCTTATCTGCTGAACCTGGGATTTGTCGATCTGCACAGCCTGTAAGTGGGAGCCCTGCTCTCCGACCTTCCGATCTTGGGCTTGCCAGGTTCTGCAGCTGTGTGACTTGGGAGAGGCCTCTACCCTGATCCACGGACTTGGGACGTTCCAGCCTCTACAATCGTGTGAGCTGTTTCCTTGATATAATCTCTCTCTGTATATATGTATTTATACACTTTACTGGTTTTGCTTCTCTAGAGAACCCAGCCTAAGACAGGGGCTCACCTTCCAGCACTATATCAGATAGTGCTCTGTTGCGGCCCATAGAGTTTTCATTGGCTAATTTTTGGAAGTAGATCACCAGGGCTTTCTTCCTAGTTTGTTTAATCTGGAAGCTCCACCGAGACCTGTTCACCACGAGTGACCCTGCTGGTGTTTGAGATATCAGTGGCGTAGCTTCCAGCATCACAGCAACACACAAGCCACTACCGTATGACAAATTGACAGAAAGGTTGTTGCAGAGTACATACCTATTGCTGTCGAGTTGATTCTGACTCATAGCAACCCTATAGGACAGAGTAGAGCTGCCCCAGGAGTACGTGGTAGATTTGAACTTCCAACCTTTTGGCTAGCAGCCAAACTCTTGATCACTATGCCATCGGGGTTTCCAGCAGAGTACATAGTACTTATTAATTACAGAGGGAAAAATAGTAACTTCACAGTGAAGAAACCTGATGGACACCACATTAATCAGTAACCAAAGTGACCATCACTGGTAATAAGACATACTGACCTCATGTACCTCTGGCAAGATGAGTTGAGAATGGCACAGCATTGCTTATGTGGTATCCATGGAAAAAAATGTATAACCTCAATCTCATCATGAGAAACTACCAGAAAAATCCACATCATCCACAATTCTTCCTTTGTGTCAAGATCACGAAAGACAAAGAAAGATTAAGAAACCTTCCCAGTTTGACAACTCAGTGAAATATGGGATTCTGGATTGGATCCTTGACCAGAAAAAGGACATTTGTGGGGCAATTGGTGATATCTGAATAAGGTCTATAGGTTGGTTAACGGTATTATATCTATGTTAATATCCTGGAGTTGATAGCTGTACTATGGTTATTTCAGATATTAACACTTGAAGAAGCTGGAGGAAGAGTATACTAAAAATTTTAAACTATTTTTGCATCTGTAGTGTAAATCTTGGAGCCCTGATGGCACAGTGGTTAAGAGCTACAGCTGCTAACCAAAAGGTCAGCAGTTGGAATCCATCAGCTGCCCCTTGGAAACCCAGTGGGGCAGTTCTACTCTGTCCTATAGGGTCGTTATGAGTGGGAATCAACTTGACGGCACAGAACAGAACAATAACAATTATAAGTCTGGAATTATTTCCAAATAAAAAAGCCAAGAAGGGGGATAAAGGGAAAAGAAATGATGGTACACATAACTGGTGCTGTCACCAAATACCACCTCTAAGCTGGCTTCTTCTCCTCCCCTTATTCCTGACACACTTATTTTTCCACAAATTATTTATGGCAGGTATTTCAACATGAAAAAGAACAAAGATACAGAAATGATTCTCACAAGGCTGCCACCTACAGGGACTGTTTGTTCTCCTTTGTTTTTATTGCTGTCCCAGAGAGACGGCGGCCTTTTTAATACACACGTTTTGGGCGGTTATGTGTCCTCAATGGGCTGTGATATCCAGCACAGTGGTAACTGGTTGGTTTCTCCGGTAGCCAAGATCTTTCATGTGTTCAAAAAAGAAGGAATCTGTTTCTTTTTAACTTGATTAAAAAGAAAAAAAAAAAGCATCCATTCTTCTTTGGTCTTCCTTATTCATTGTCCAGCTTTCGCATGCATATGAGGTGATTGAAAATATCATGGCTTGGGTCAGGTGCACCTTAGTCCTCAAAGTGACATCTTTACTTTTTAAGTAAACATACAGTTTACCTAAAAGTCTTGGAAGTAAAACTATCTGAGGAAGGGACTGTATTTTAGTGGTGAGCAACAGAGCTAATAGTTAACTAAAATCAACTGCGTTGGCTAGAGAGCGGTCATGCTGAACTAATTATACAAATCCCTGACAGACTGTCCTGATTAAAACAGAATGCAAACTAGCATTTATAGGAACACTTAGCAAAGATTAATCGAGAATCCCACAGAAATATTTATACAACCAAGGCATTTTTCAGAGGCGTGCCTTTGAGTGCCTGTAGCTGAGTTCAGACGCAGGCCAGTTTGCTCTCCTAGCTGAAGCCCAGCTTCAGATAATTAGCTATGGGTGATGGAACACTTGAGTGTGATGTAAATCACTGATGATCGGAGAATGAGCTAATAACAGGGCTTCCAACCGGTTTGTTCCAGTTCCAACCCCTGCTGAGAATTTGCATTTCTAACAGCTTTCCAGGTGAGGCTAATGCTGCTGGTTAGGGACTACTACTAGTACAGCGGTGGTTCTCAAAATTTATTATACATAAGAATCACCAGTGGATCCTGTTAAAATGTAGATTCTGATTCAGTCTATCTGGGGTGGAAATGCAAATTCTCAGCAGGGGTTCAAACTGGAATGAACCGGTTCGAAGCCCTGGCTAATAAGGTAGGCTGTTTAATTGGCTGTGGGCTTTATTGTAAAATGAAGCAACAGTCCAAAGCCTGGGTATCAAGTTCAATCACATACAATCCCTCCTCTCTGCATTGACTGTTTGGCGTGCTCGTAAAATGACAGACGACTTCCATCAGAGAGCTTCCATAAAAGCTTCTGGTTCTAGACGGCATCCTAACCTTTTGTAGTTTTGGATAACCATTACTCTACCAAATCCCCACAAAGAGACCTAACAGAATAGTAGGGGAAATTCTCCATCATCCTGGGAACTAGAAAAAGACACCATCCAACTTCTGCAATCCCTGATGATTGTCAGTAAGAAATGGTGCCAGAACGGAATGGAGTCAAGTAACTTCCAGAGCGGGCTACAGATACAGGGGTTCAGTTCACGGGAAATTAATTCCAGTCCTGCTGCAGCCCCAGCTGGGGAGAACATCCACCTTCAATACTGCAGGCAGAGAGAGGTGGGGAGGGTGGCTCTTCTGGGGAGCCAGGGGTTCTGTTGTGTCAACTCTGGCTGAGGGTGCCCCTCCCAAGTCAGCTGGCGACGGGGGATAAAGGCTCAGTGCCCCCTGCTGGCTGGAGACCACCACAGCACGTGTCTGACCGCGAGAGAAGACTCCGTTCTACACTATTTTTGAGGATTCCCAGAGGGGAAGAGGGAAGTGCTATTGTTTCATTTTCTAGTTGTTGTTGTTTTGTTTTTTATGGCAGGGTTTCTTAACCTTGGCACTACTGTCATTTTGGGCCAGGTAATTCTTTGTCATGGGGGCTGTCCTGTGCCTTGAAGGATACTCAGCATCATCCTTGGCCTCTGCCCACTAGAGGGCAGTAGTCTCTCCCGTCCCCAGCTGTGATAACAAAGTATCTCCAACATGGCCAAATATCCCGTTGGGCAAAATTGTCCCCAGGTGAAAACTACTGATTTAGGGCAATAACAACCAGCTGCCGTCGATTCAGACTCATGCGACCCTGTGTGTCCAGAGCAGAGCTGCACTCCGCAGTGTTTTCATAGGTACGGCCTTTCTGGAGCAGACAGCCAGGTCTTTCTTTCAAGGTGCATCTGGGTGGGTCTGAACCGCCAGCCTTTTGGGTAGTAGCTGAGTGCTTAACTGTTCGCACCACCGAGGGACTCCTGTGATTTCGGGCCATAGAGAAATTAAAGGCTTTGGACAAATGAAAGGTATTTCTGACAGTCACAACCTTTCAGCATATTTGCTTGGACATAAGGGGCTGCTTTCCTGCAGAGCAGCAGCTAACCCAGGCAAGGTCAGGACTCAAGGTCAAACTCTTCACATAGGTGCTTCCCTTTTCCAAGGCTACGTTGCTAGGTAACCTGCAGCTCTGCCCCAGCTCTAAAGATTGTTTTTCTGTAACATATACTAAAAAGATAAAGTTTATGTTTTCTTAATAACTTTATAAAATATTTGAGGCCACACTAGATATGGAGGAACGAGGACGGGATAGAATCAGACAAGAGGGAGATCAGAACCTTGGCTGTGCCATTTTCCAGCTGTGTGAGGTCAAATTCCTGATGTCTCTGAGGTGCAATTTTTCTAGACTGTAAACTAATACCTCATCCGTGGGAGTCTCTTGAGGAGACTAAACACTTTTCTCCTGCTGTAGATGCTTGGGCTTCTAGTCACGCGCCGCTCTCCTTGTTGTGTGCCCACCTATGCACCTTGTCCCACTGGAGAAGAGACATCAGCCAGGAACAGTGAGATGTCCTGTTGTTTCTCCTCTTGAACTGGGCAAAAGCGAGAACCCAGCTTCACTCTACTGAAAATAGAACCTGCAGCTTTTATAAACGTCCCTGAGTTAACACGGAGTAACCCCCAAGTAAGCCAACAGGTGTGGCGGTCTCACAGTCCACTCCGACCAGGTTAGCAGAGGAGGCAGGGGTTTGGGTGGGGTGAGGGTGGGAGGTGGCTGACTGGGGCCAAGACGACAAGCAATTTCGTGGAGCTGACGTAAATCAGGCACTGGCTGAAAGAGCCTTGTTTCGAAGCCTATCCCAGAGAAAGCAAGTTTGGGGAAGTTAAAGCGGGGTGAGGCGGGTGGAGGAAAGCATGTGTGCACTTGCACTCACACGCATTCACACTTGCTTACACACACAGACCTCACACACATACTGTCTCACAGACTGTCTCTCACACACATACTCACATAATCAACAGTTATACAACAATCACACGCAGACCTGTCAGATTGTCTCACACAATCACACACATGCACACACACACACAATTACACACAGACCTCACACACACAGTCTCAGTCACACAATCACACGCAGACGTCACAGACTGTCTCACACACATGCACACAGACACACATATTCACACACACAGCTCTCCTCACACACACACTTACTCACACACTCCTACACAGTTTGGGTCCCCAGGAAGTGGCGCAGCTCCCGTTTCCCTCTGTGACTCAGGGCTCCCAGGAGGGAGAAGCACTATCATGGGTTTGGCACCCCAGCCTGCTCGGTCCTTCCAGAGGCTCATCCTGTGATAAGTCACAAGCCTCTTGTTTACTTAACCACTTCAAGAAGCTGGATTCCATCCAGGTGCTTTGTTGGGCAGCAGGGAATGCGAAGCCGGAGAGGGGTGGGAACGGAAAGTGGGGTAACTCTTGACTAGCGATTTAGAAAGGAGGGGGTGGAGAAGATGCCCGCTAGCAACCAGCAAGTTTCCCTACGCTTCCAGCTCGACTGGAGGCCAGGCTCCTCCCAGGGGTTCCTCAGACCAGTTAGGAGCCCTCACTTTGTGTTAGAGCGCCCCCCCCCACCCCCGCAGGGCCCAAAGGGTGCGGTGGCCTGGCTGCGCTCCACACGGAGGAGAGGGCAGGCCCAGCGGTCTACACAGGAGACCCTGAAGCACCATGGAACCTTGTACAGGCGGATTTGACTGGGTGGGGCTGTCCTGCCCCCAAAGAAAACAAGAACCCACAGCAAACCTCACGCATTAATGTAGCCTGACAAGCTGAGAACCAAGACAGCTTGTAGACATGTTTTCCTTTTAGCTGAAATGGCACTCACATAAACCCCAGGAAACGAGATTAGAGTAAACAAAGATGCTATCTGAAACATTTGGGAGGGCCTTTGTCTGACAGCTGTTGATAAGAATCAAGACAAATGGCTAAATAAAGATAATGTTTTCTGCATTTGTTTCTCATGCTCTTTGTTTAAAAACATTTTTTTTAAGGCAAAGGGGAAAACAGGACGTTTCAGCTGCCAGAAGTGCATGAAACAAAGAGATGTATTTTAACTGCTCCTCAAAGCAGCTGAAATTCAGGGATTTACTGAGGCCCAGATGCAAATGTCTTTAAAACATTCATTCTTCTCGCCAGACCAGCTGTCCTACATTTTGGGTCTTCCTGAAGTAAGTCAGCACCTACCTCTCCTGAATGCTAATGAGCTTTGGGGGCACAGGAGGAAGGCCTCCAAACTCCTCGAGCAGAAAACATAGGTTAGAGGGGAGAAGCCCTGTGTGGGGAGCCCCATGTGTCTCTGAAGAAGGAGTAGGCTAACCCACTCAATGAAAAAACAAAACAAACCCGTTGCCGTCGAGTCGATTCTGACTCATAGTGACCCTACAGAGTCAATATCTTTGCTTATTACTTATTACATTTACTTGTTTCACAAGTACGAATACATTTCCAATTTGGGTGATACCAGAGAGGCTCAAAGTTTACACTTTAAACTTGAAAGGCAAAAAAAAAAAAAAAACCCTCTTTGTGGTAGAAAAATTTAGCCAACTAAACAAAAAAGGCCAGTTCTCATCTTTTTCTTGGAATGCTAAGGAGATTCATTTTGTCTTAGAAATTTTCAGTTCACAGTTTTCAAAATGTCGCAGATTATTTTCAGAGACTGGCATTAAGGACATGTAATGTGTTAAAATTTACACATTTAATGGTTCTTCAAGGAGCCCAGGTGGTGCAGTGGTTAAGTGCTCGGCTGCTAACTGAAAGGTTGGAGGTTCAAACCCACTAGCTGCTCCTCGGGAGAAAGATGTTGCAGCCTGCTTCCGTAAAGATTGTTGTTAGGTGGCGTTAAGTGGGTTCCAACTTACAGCGATCCTATGTACAACAGAACGGAACAGTTAGCCCAGTCCTGCACCATCCTCACAACCTTTCTTATGTCTGAGCTCATTGTTGCAGCCACTCTGTCAATCCATCTCTTTGAGGGTCTTCCTCTTTTTCACTGGCCCTCCACTTTATCAAGCATGATGTCCTTCTCCAGGGACTGATCCCTCCTGATAACGTGTCCAAACCATGTATAACCTTGGAACCCTGTGGGGCAGTTCTACACTATCCTACAGGGTAGCTATGAGTTGGAATCGACTCAACGGCACACAACAACAACAATGGTTCTTCAATCCTAGTATGGCATTTAAAAAACCAGATTAAGCATTTACTGCCTCTCCTAATTTATGTCTAGACAGCAAAACACACACACATAACAAAATAACTTTGAACAATGGAAAAATCTTCGATTTTTGTGTTTTTAATTACAGAATTGGTTTGTAAATGCCAAGAGTTCTAAATATATTTTGGAGTTAATTCAGTGATTAATTATTCCAGTACAACATTTGCTCCCCCGACAGAAAAGAGGCTCAGAAGGGATGAGGGTGTCGTTGGGCATGAATTTTAGTAAGTTTTATTTTCATTTTCATCTAGTTTAAAAGATTTTCTACTCTTGAGACTTCTTTGAGCCATGGGTTATTTACAAGTGTGTTGTGTTGAATAATTTTCAAATATTTGGGGGATTTTCCAGCTATCTTTCTGTTACTGATTTCAAATTTAACTCTACTGTGATCTGAGAATATACTTGGTGTGTTTTCCAGTCTTTTAAATTTGCTAAGCTGTGTTTTCCACCACATGAGAAATAGCTGCAAACATCCATTAATAATCAGAACGTGGAAAGTATGAAGTGTGAATCTAGGAAAATTGGAAGTCATCAAAAATGAAATGGAATGCGTAAACATCAATATCCTAGGCATTAGTGAGCTGAAATGGGCTGGTTGGCCATTTTGAATTGGACAATCACATGGTCTATTATGCTGGGAATGACAAACTGAAGAGCAATCGCATTGTGTTCATTGTCAGAAAGAACATTTCAAGATCTATCCTGAAGTACAACACGGTCAGTGATAGGATAATATCCATACGACTATTATTCAAATTTATGCACCAACCACTAACGCCAAAGATGAGGAAATGGAAGATTTTTACCAACTTCGGCAGTCTGAAATTGATCAAAACTGCAGTCAGGATGCATTGATAATTACTGATGAACGGAATGCAAAAGTTGGAAATAAAGAAGGATGTGTAGTGGGAAAACATGGCCTTGGTGATAGAAATGACTCTGGATATCGCATCATAGAATTCTGCAAGACCAACAACTTCTTCACCACAAATACCTTTTTTTCAACAACATAAATGACAACTATACACGTGGACCTCACTGAATGAAAAACACAGGAAACAAATGACAACATCTGTGGAAAAAGACGATGGAAAAGCTCAATATCATCAGTCAGAACAAGGCCAGAGGCCAACTGTGGAATAGATCATCAACTGCTTATATGCAAGTTCAAATTGAAGCTGAAGAAAATTAAAACAAGTCTTCGAGAGTCAAACTACTATCTTGAGTATATACCACCTGAATTTGGAGAACATCTCAAGAATAGATTTGACTCATTGAACACTAATGACTGAAGACCAGAAGAGTTGTTAAAAATACAGAAAAGAGGGGGCAGTAGAGACAGAAGCGCCATGCCGTCCCTCCACAGCAAAGACCTGAAAAACTAAGTAAAACAGAGACAAACGTCAATCCTGGAACCCTAAACATCAAATAAAGAGATAAAGAACTCAACCAAGCACTATATGGAATAAGAAACTGACAGAGAACAGAGAGTGAGGAGAGGTATGAGTGGAGATCCCCCATTAGCTAACGCAGCACAAAGTCACCATCTCGGACTCTTGCTGGAGACTGGCAGACAGGGAGTACGGGAAATCAGCTTCACAGAGCTCCCAGCAGGAGACAGAGCACCTGGTAATCAGTAATACATGCTTTCCCACCCCCCACCCTTCTTCCCCTTGCTTGGCCTCCGCCACTTCCCAACAGGTTGAAGTCACTCGGCCAGGAGGCGCCGGCTCTGCATCATTTGGATTTGCCCTGCCCACACTGGATGGCTCCTTCAGTGCCATTTCTTTATTGCCGATGTTGCTTTTTTCTGCTTCTTTTGGTTTCTTCCCTGCCTGTCGCCTCCTCCCCCTCCTTTCTCTCAGATACCTCGCTCTGTGTACCATCTTTGCTTCTTCTTGACAGGCTGTGAAGTGCCACTTGGCTGGGGAACCACTCCCACGGTTCTCGCCGCCATGCTGGTGGGATCCCTGGGGACCTTTTTATCTTTTTCTTTTTTCCTTTTTGTTTTTCTTCATTTCTCGGTTTCTCATCTCTCTCTACTTACCTTATTTTCCTGTCTCCTGAATACTTAGAGCTGTGTGCCATCTTCGCCCCTTCTAGCCGGGCTGTACTGCTCGGCTTGAAAGCCACTTCCCCAGTCTGCACAGCCGCACTGGTGGGATCCCTGGGGGTATTTATTTTTTCTTTTTCTTTTTTCCTTTTCATTTTTCTTCATTTGTCAGTTTCTCATCTCTTTCTACTTACTTTCTTTTCCTGTCTCCTGAATACCTGGAGCTGAGTGCCATCTCCGCCCATTCTAGCCAAGCTGTACTGCGCAGTTTGGGAGCCACTTTCCTCGTCTGCGCAGCCTCACCAGTGGGATCCCTGGGAGACTTTCTTTTCTTATTTTTTCATTTTTCTTTTTTCCTATTTGTTTTTTTTTTCATTTTTCAGTTTCTCATCTCTCCCTACTTTCCTGTCTCCTAAATACCTGGCACTGTGTGCCTTCTCCACCCATTTAGATGGGCTGTGCCCCGAGGCCTGGGAACCACTTCCCTGGTCACCGGTGGGATCCCTGGGGGCATTTCTTATTTTTTTTAATTTTTATTTATTTTTCTCTCTTTTTCCTTTTTTTTTTTTTCCCCTTCATTTCTCAGTTTCTGGTCTCTCCACTCCATTGGCAGGCTCCCTCAGTACTTTCTTTTCTTATTTAGGCTCCTGTTTCTCTCTCCTCTCTCTCTTCTTTCCCATACCCAACTTAGATCCACATATCACAATCTCCCCTCTCCTGACTGCTATCTGCACCATGCACTGAAAATCACACCCCCGAACAGCACAGGTACAGCCTACTGGAACCTGCCCTGCACTGATCCCTGACCCACCCTGTTGGCCCCAGTATGTGCCAGCCCCTCCCTTTCAGCTGGACCTGCCCTGTAGCACAATAGCTGAGTGACAGGCCCTGCCCACTGGACAAGGGAGGTGAAAAGTATCAAGCCCACAGATGAGCAAACAACAAAGAACACACTGCCCGCCTGCTCAGACATAACCAAATAAAACAAAAGAGCAAGAAGAAATAAACAAACCTACAATCAATACATGAAAATAATAACTACCGAATGTCATAAAGACAGCAGACAATATCAAACAAACAAACAAATGAAAAAAGGACAGGATGGTTCCAGTAGGTGTCCAAAATAAAACACCAGATGACTTTCCAGTAGAAAAAAAGGAACTGGAACTACGTGATAGAGAATTTAAATCTCTGATATTCAGAGCTATCCAAGAGTTGAAGCAAAAGCAGATAAAAATGAGGAAAGAAACAATAGATAAATTCTTGGAAAATATAGACAAAACAATGAAAGAATTCAGGAAAATAATACAGGATCAAAATATATTCACAACGAGAAATCATACAAAAACAACAATTAGAAATCCAAAAGATAAACAACAAGATTTCAGAAACGGACAGTATCATAGACGGTCTGAGGAGCAGGTATAAACAATGGAAGACAGGATCAGTGAAATTGAAGACAAATACTTGGATACCAGCTTGTCTGAGGAAAAATGAGAAAAAAGAATGAGGAAAAATGAAACTCTGAGAACGATGTGTGATACAATCAAAAGCAAAAATTTGCATGCGATCGGAGTTCCTGAACAGGGGGAGAAAACAGAAAAGACAGAAAGGATCATTGAAGAATTGCTGACAGAAAACTTCCCTAACATCATAAAAGATGAAAAGCTAACCATCCAAGAAGCTCAACAAACCCCATATAGTACAGACCGCAAAAGAAAATCACTAAGGCATATCATAATCATGCTAAAACCAAAGACAAAGAATCCTGTGAGCAGCTCGAGAAAAATGAAAAGTCACATACAGAGGAGAAGCAATAAGACTAAGCTCTGATTACTCGGCAGAAACCATGCAGGCAAGAAGGCAATGGGATGACATATATAAAACCTTGAAAGAAAAAAACTGCCAACCAAAAATAATATATCCTGCAAAACTCTCGTTCAAACATGATGGTGAAATTAGGACATTTCCAGATAAACAGAAATTAAGGGAATATGTAAAAACCAAACCAAACTTGCAAGAATCATTAAAGGGAGACCTGCGGTTTGAGAACAACCAACATCAGACCACAGCCTTAATCTAGGATGCAAGATTGCACCAGCCAGATACCAACCTAGGAAATGAACTCTCAAGGACTATTCAAAACCAAAAGATTTACAATAGGAAACCAGAGAGATTAATCTGTAAATGACAAGAACATCAAAACAATAAAAGAAGGAATAAATGGTGTAGGTATAGAACTTTCTAATGGAGAGGAAGGCAAGATGATACCAAGTAATAATAGACTGGTTCAAACCTAGGAAGATAAGGGTAAATTTCAAGGTAACCACAAAGAAAGTTAACAAGCCTACTCATCAAAATAAAGAAGAAAAACATAAAGTGTCAGTAAAAAAAAAATCTACAAAAATAAAATAAATGAAAAAAGAAACAAAAGGAATCCAGCACAGGAGAATAAGAGGAACAAACAAAACATGAGCACCACAAAAAAAGGCATTACAAAATGACAGCAATAAACTCACACCTATCAATAATTACACTGAATGTAAATGGCCTAAATGCACCCATAAAGAGACAGAGAGTGACAGAATGGATCAAAAAACAGGATCATTAATATGCTGTCTGCATGAGACACACCTTAGAAACAAAGATGTAAATTCATTAAAAATCAAACGATGATGAACAAAATTCTAATTCACAAAAAAAAAGACCAGATTTACTGGCCTAAAGGAGACTGGAGAAACCCCGAGAGCATGGCCCCCAGACACCCTTTTAGCTCCATGGTGAAGTCACTTCCGAGGTTCACCATTCAGCCAGGGAGTGGACGGCCCCATAAAACCAAATGGGACTAATGAGGCACAGGAGTCCAGGGACAAGGACTAAAAGGCAGAAGGGGACATGAAAGCTAGTGATAGGGAACCCAAGGTTGAGTAAGGATAGTGTTGATGTGTTGTGAGGTTGTTAACCATTGTCATAGGGCAACATTTGTAC
>NW_004444101.1:1512668-1514863 GCF_000243295.1 Trichechus manatus latirostris | reverse complement strand
AAAAAGGTTGAGAAGGGGGAGGGTTGACATGTCGTGGGGTTGTTACCCAATGTCATAAAACAATATGTGTACTACTGTTTCATGAGAAACTAATTGTTCTGTAAACCTCCACCTGAAGTATAACTAAAAAAAAAAAAATCAAAGGATGGAAAAAAATATATCAAGCAAACAGCTACCAAAAAAGAGGAGGAGTGACGGTATTAATCTCAGATAAAATAGACTTTAAAACAAAATCCACCATAAAAGACAAGGAAGGGCACTATCTAATGATTAAAGGAACGATTTATCATGAAGTCATAACCATAATAAATATCTACATACACAATGACAGGGCTCCAAAATACATAAAACAAACTCTAACAGCACTGAAAAGAGAAATTGACAGTTCCATAGTAATAGCAGGAGACTTCAACACACCACTCTCGGTAAAGGACAGAACATCTAGAAAGAAACAACAAAGATACAGAAGATCTAAAGGACACAATCAGCCAACTTGAACTCACAGACATATATAGAACACTCCACCCAACAGCTGCAAACTACACATTCTTTTCCAATGCATATGGAACGTTCTCCAGAATAGACCACATCTTAGGCCACAGAGCAACCCTCAACAAAATCCAAAACACTGGGATAATACAAAGTATCTTCTCTGATCATAATGCCATCAAAGCAGAAATTAACAACAAGAAGAGCAAGGAAAAAAATAATGAATTACATGAAACTGAATAACACTCTGCTTAAAAACCACTGGGTAATAGAAGAAATCAAGGATGGAATAAAAAAATTCCTAGACTCAAACAAGAATGAAAACACATTATACCAAAAACTTTGGGACACAGCAAAGGGAGTGCGAAGAGGTCAATTTGTAGCAATAGAGACACACATCAAAAAAGAAGGGACAAAATCAAAACATTAGCTAGACAACTCAAAAAATAGAAAGAGAACAGCAAAAGCAGCCCACAGCCACCAGAAGAAGGGAAATAATAAAGATCACAGCAGAAATAAATGAAATAGACGATAGTAAAACAATAGAAAGAATCAAGAAAACCAAAAGTTGGTTCTTTGAAAGGATCAACGAAATCGACAAATCTCTGGCCAAACTGACAAAAGAAAAACAGGAAAGGATGCAAATAGCCCAAATAATAAATGAAATGGGGGACATTACAACAGACCCAACTGAAATAAAAGGATCATAACAGAGTATTATGAAAAACTATACTCCAACAAATTTGAAAACCTAGAGGCAGAAAAGGCATTCGACAAAGTCCAACACCCATTCCTGATAAAAACTCTCAATAAAATAGGTATAGAAGAGAAATTCCTCAGTATAATAAAGGGCATCTATACAAAACCAAAAGCCAACATCATTCTTAAAGGACAGAGGCTGAGAAAAGGAACAAGACAAGGATGCCCTTTATCACCACTCCTATTTAACATGGTGTTGGAAGTCCTAGCTAGAGCAATAAGACAAGACAAAGAAATAAAGGACATCCAAATTGGTAATTAAGAAGGAAAACTGTCTCTATTTGAGGATAATATGATATCATACATAGAAAACCCAAAAGACTCCACAACAAAACTACTGGCACTAATAGAAAGATTCAGCAGAGTAGCAGGATACAAGATAAATATACAAAAATCAGCTGGAGTCCCATACACTAATGAAGAGAACGACGAAAAGGAAATCAGGAAAACAATGCCATTTATAACAGCCGCTAAAAAAATAAAATACTTAGGACATATCTAACCAGGGATGTAAAAGACTTATACAGAGAAAATTACAAAACAGTACTGCAAGAAACCAAAAGATATCTACATAAATGGAAAAACATAACCGTGCACATGGACAGGTAGACTTAACATTGTGAAAATAACAATTCTATCCAAAGCAATTTACAAATACAATGCAATCCTGATCCAAGTACCGACAACATTCTTTAAAGAGATGGAAAAAGTAATCATTAACTTTATACGGAAAGGGAAGAGGCCCTGGATAAGTAAAGCACTATTGAATAATAAAGTAGCTGGACTTGCATTACCTGACCTCAGAACCTACTATACAGCTATGGTAGTCTAAACATCCTGGTACTGGTACAACAACAGATACATTGACCAAGGGAACAGAATTGAGAACCCAGATGTAAATCCATCCACCTACAGTCACCTGATCTTTGACAAGGGCCCAAAGTCCA
>NW_004444101.1:1499602-1510631 GCF_000243295.1 Trichechus manatus latirostris | reverse complement strand
CACAAAAGGTTAAAAAAAAAAAAAAAAAGATGGGAAAGAAAGAAAAGATGAAAATGGATGTCAGAAAAAGACTCTGAAACTTGCTGTTGAATGTAGAGTAGCTAAAACAAATGGGAGAAATGATGAAGTAAAAGAGCTTGTCTTAGTCATCTAGTGCTACTATAACAGAACTACCACAAGTGGATGGCTTTGACAAAGAGAGATTTATTCTCTCACAGTCCAGGAGGCTAGAAGTCCAAATTTAGGGTGCCAGCTGCAGGAGAAGGCTTTCTCTCTCTGTGGGTTCTGGGGGAACATCCTTGTCATCAATCTTCCCCTGGTCTAAGAGCTTCTCAGTGAAGGAACTTCGGGTCCAAAGGTTCCCCCATCTTTCTGCTTGCTTCTCTCTTTTATATCTCAAAAGAGATTGACTCAAAACACAACGTAATCTTGTAGATTGAGTTCTGCCTCATTAACATAACTGCCTCTGTCATGGACTGAATTATGTCCCCCCAGAAATGTGTATATCAGTTTGGCTGGGCCATGATTTCCAGTATTCTGTGGTTGTCCTCCATTTTGTGATTGTAATTTTATGTTAAAGATTGTAATCCCAATGATTAGGGTGGGATTGTAACGCTACCCTTACCCAGGTCACACCTCTGATCCAAAGTAAACGGAGTTTCCCTAGGGTGTGGCCTGCACCACCTTTTATCTCTCAAGAGATAAAAAGGAAAGAGAAACAAGCAGAGAGTTGGGACTCTCATACCACCAAGAAAGCAGTGCCGGGAGCAGAGCGCTTCCTTTAGACCTGAGGATCCTGTGCAGAGAAGCTCCCAGACCCGGGGAAGACTGATGACATGGATCTTTCTCCAGAGCCAACAGAGAAAGCGTTCCCCTGGAGCTGATGCCCTAAATTTGGACTTTTAGCCTACTTTACTGTGAAGAAATAAATGTCTCTTTGTTAAAGCCATCCACTTGTGGTATTTCTGTTATAGCAGCACTAGATGACCAAGATAGCCTCTAATCCTGCCTCACTAACATCAAAAACAAGCAAACAAATCCATTGCCATTGAGTGGATTCTGACTCAGTGATTCTCATAGAGGTAGGATGTACAACACATAGGAAAATCACATCAAATGACAAAATGGTGGACAATCACACAATACTGGGAACTGTGGCCTAGCCAAATAGACATACATTTTGGGAGGACACAATTCAATCCATAACACAGCTGAACAGACCATTTCAAAGGGCGGCTGGGGAAGACAAAGTAAAGTATTATAATGAAATGTGCAAAGACCTGGAATTAGAAAACCAAAAGGAAACATCATGCTCAGCATTTCTCAAACTTAAAGAAATGAAGAAAATATTCAAGACTTGAGTTGCAAGTTTGAAGGATTCTATGGGCAAAATACCGAATGACATAGGAAGCATCAAAAGAAGATGGAAGGAATACACAGAAACATCATACCGAAAAGAACTGGTCGATGTTCACCCATTTCAAGAGGCAGCATAAGATCAAGAACTGATGGTACTGAGAAGAATTCCATGCTGTACTGATGGCACTGGAGAAAAACAAGTCTCCAGGAATTGATGGAATACCAAGTGAGATGTTTCAACAAACAGATGCAGCACTGGAGGTGCTCACTCGTCTATGCCAAGGAATTTGGAAGACAGCTACCTGGCCAACCAACTGGAAGAGATCCACATTTGTGCCCATTCCAAAGAAAGGTGAACCAAAAGAATGTGGAAATTATTGAACAGTATCTTTAATGTCACATGTTAGTAAAGTTATGCTGACGATAATCCAAGAATGATTGCATCAGTACATCGGCAGGGGACTGCCAGGAATTCAAGCCAGATTCAGATGAGGATGTGGAACCAGGAATATCATTGCTGACGTCAGATGGATCCTGGCTAAAAGGAGAGAATACCAGAAAGATGTTTACCTGTGTTTTATTGACTGTGCAAAGGTATTTGACTGTGTAGATCATAACAACTTATGGATAACATTGTGAAGAATGGGAATTCCAGAACACTTAATTGTGCTCATGAGGAACCTGTACATGGACCAAGAGGCAGTTGTTTGAACAGAAAAGGGGATTCTGTGTGGTTTAAAATCAGGACAGATGTATACCAGAGTTGCATCCTTTCACCATACCTATTCAATCTGTACGCTGAACAAATAATCGGAGAAACTGGACTATATGAAGAATGAGGCAACAGGATTGGAGGAAAATTCATTAACAATCTGGGATATGCAGATGATACAACCTTGCTTGCTGAAAGTGAAGAGGACTTAAAACACGTACTGATGAAAATCAAAGACTACAGACTACAGTATAGATTACATCCCAACATAACACAAAAATCCTCACAACTGGACCAAGAAGCAACATCATGATAAGTGGAGAAAATATTGAAGTTAGCAAGGATTTCATTTTACTTGGATCCACAATCAATGTCCATGGAAGCAGCAGTCAATAAATCCAAAGACATATCGCACTGGATAAATCTGCTGCAAAAGACCTCTTTAAAGCGTTGAAAAACAAAGATGTCACAAAAACAAAGACTAAGGTGGGCCTGATCCAAGCCATGATATTTTCAATCGCCTCATATGCATGTGAAAGCTGGACAATGACTAAGGAAGACTGAAGAAGAACTGATGCCTTTGAGTTATGGTGTTGGTGAAGAATATTGAATATACTATGGACTGCCAGAAGAAGAAACGTATCTGTCTTGGAAGAAGTACAGCCAGAATGCTCCTTAGAAGCGAGGATGGTGAGACTTCATGTCACACACTTTGGACATGTTATCAGGAGGGACTAGTCCCTGGAGAAGGACATCATTCCTGGTAGAGGGTCAGCGAAAAAGAGGAAGACCCTCAACAAGATGGACTGACATGGTGGCTGCAACAATGGGCTCAAGCATAACAAAAATTATGAGGATGGCGCAGGACTGGGCAGGGTTTCGTTCTGTCATACATACGACTCAACAACACCTAACAACAACAAAGTGTGTTTTATGGCCTAGAATGTGGTCTATACTGGTGACTGTTTTATGTGAGCTTGAGAAGAGCGCACATTCTACTGTGACTGGATAGAGTACTCTGTACATGTCAATTAGATCAAGTTCACTGATGCTGTGTTTAGATCAGGTATAGCCTCAATAATTTTCTGCCTGTTTGATCTATTAATAACCGACAGAGTGGTGTTGAATTGGTCTATTTTTCTTTTGGTTCTATCAGTTTTTGCCTTCTGTATGTCAGTGCTCTACTGTTAGGTTCATACACCTTTAAGACTGTTACTTCTTCATGTAGAATTGAACCGTTTATTTACTATGTGATGCTTCCTTCTATGCCTATAATCTTCCTTATTCTGCAGTCGGCTTTGTCTGAAATTAATATAGCTACTCCACCTTTCTTTTGGTTAGTATGGTATGTCTTTCTCCATCCCTTTACTTTTAACCTATCTGGTTTTCTTGTAGACAACATGTCACAGCTGATAACAGAATCTCCATCCCTTTTTGACTTTTGTTTAGATACATTAATAGTCTTTTTTTTCCTCCTGTAGTAGCCTTTTCGGGTTTAAGTGTCAAGCTTATATATATACCTCATTGAATTGGGGAGAATTTTCTCTTTTTCTATTCTGTGAAAGCATTTTTGGTTTTTGTTTAAGACAGTTTTTTTTTCAAAATGGTAGGCAGAACTCATGTGTAAAACCATATGGGCTAGTGGTGTGACTGTATGTTTTAAATTACTATTTCCGTAACTTTAATGATTATACAGCTATCCAGGTTTTCTTTTTCTTCTTGAGTTAGTTTTCATTAGTGTTTTTCTTTCTAAAAGAAATGTACATTTTACCGACTTGCTCAAAGTTATTGGCAAAAAGTTATTCACAGTGGTAGACAGTTAAGTGCTCAGCTGCTAATCAAAAGGTTGGCGGTTTGAACCCACCAGCTGCTCCATGAGAGAAAAAAATCTGGCAAACTGCTCTGAGAAAGATTACAACCTTGGAGACCCCATGGGGCAGTTCTACTCTGTTCTATAGGGTTAGGATGAGTCAGATCTATAGGTCGACTTGACAGCAACGGGTTTGGTGTTTTCTTAGCCAGAATAATGATCCCCCAGAGACGTTTATACCCTAATCCTTAGCCCCTGTGAAGACGTCACCTGTTAAAGGGGACTTTGTAGATGTGATTAAGGTTGTTTTTGTTAAGTGTCATCAAGTTGGTTCCAACTCATAGCAACCTTATGAACAACAGAATGAAACACGACCCAGTCCTGCGCCCTCCTCACAATTACTGTTATGCTTGAGCCCATCGTTGCAGCCACTGTGTCAATCCATCTCGTTGAGGGTCTTCCTTTTTTTTTTGATGACCTTCCACTTTACCAAGCATGATATCCTTCTCCAGGCACTGGTCCCTCCGGATAACACGTCCAAAGTTCGCCAGTACCATAATTCAAAGGCATCAATTCTTCTTCGGTCTTCCTTATTCATTGTCCAACTTTCACATGCATATGAGGTGATTAAAAATACCATGGCTTGACCTTCACCTGAAGTACAATAAAAAAAAAAAAAAAATACCATGGCTTGGGTCAGGTGCACCTCAGACCTCAAAGTGACATCTTTGCTTGTGAACACCTTAACGAGGTCTTTTGCAGCAGATTTGTCCAATGCAATGACTGCTGCTTCCATGGACATTGATTGTGGATCCAAGTAAAATGAAATCCTTGACAAATTCAATATTTTGTCCGTTTATCATGATGTTGCTTATTGGTCCAGATGTGAGGACTTTTCATTGTGTTACAGATTTTAAAACAGGGAGATTATTTTGGATTATCTGCGTGGGCCCAACCTATTCATATGAGCCCTTAAAAGCAGAGAACTTTCCCTGGCTGGAGTCAGAGAGATTCCAAGCATAAGGATTCAATGCACCTTCTCTGGTTCTCAGATGTAGGGTCTGTTCAGTAGCCAGAGGGAGGCCTCTAGAAACTAAAGGTGAGCCACAGCTGGCCCCCAACAAGTAAAAGGAGAACTCAGTTCTACAAACACAAGGAACTGAGTTCAGCACAACCTGAATGAGTTAGAAATGGAAATTTTCCCCAGAGCCTCCAGTAAGGAACGTACACTGCCCGACACCTTAGCTCTATGAGACCTGGGTCGAATTTCTGACCTACAAAACTGTGAGATAATCAGTTGGCATTGTTTTAAGCTTCAAAGTTTATGGTAACCTCTTATACAGCAACAGAAAACTAATTCAATAGTAGTCTCTTGTGATTTGTAAATTTCCGCTGTAACTATTTAATTTGTCCCATTTTGCGTGCCCACTTTATGCTTTCAGTTTTTCTCCTCTGCTGTATCCTGCCAAAGATGTGTCTTTTTCAGTCTCTTCAGCTTTTCATGTTGTTTACTTTCTCTCTTTTCACATTTAATTACTTTTTGCTTTTTTTTATTTTCTACCTACTCTTTTCTTTTGGCTTGTGCTTTGTTTTTGTTTGTTTTTTTTTTTGTTTTCTTTTTTAATGTTTATTAGACTCTTAGCTTCATTCATTTTAAATCTACATCCTTTTTTAATATACGCAAGCCAAGGCTCTACTTTTTCCTCCAAATCCCTCGTTAGATGAATAGAACAGGTTTTTGGGTAACTAAATTCAAAATATTTAATGACTTCCATTTTGATGCTGTCTCTGAATTATTATTTCAATGTGTTGCTTTTAATGTACATGATATGGAGAACTTCGTCTTTTTCTCACTGATGTCTAATTATATTGCATTCTGGTCAAAAAACATTTCTGAGTCTTTAGTATTCATGAAGATCTGCTTGTGGTGTATTTCCAGATACTTTTTGTAAATATTCTGTGTACTAAAAGAAGCTTTATTATTTACCGATGTTTAGTTCCAGGATTAAATATCTATTCATTTAAGCTTGTTTCTAATGTTATATCTTTACTCTTTTTCAGCCTTCATATTTCATCGATTATTGAGATGACGTGTTAAGTATTTCCGCTGTGATCGTGTATTTGTCAGTGCCTCCTTGTGATTTTTTCCCTTCATACACTTGATAGTTTATTGTCCAACAACGTAAGTTTAAAATTCTCATTTAGTCCTGTATACTTTTTTCATTTAATCATAATGTAGAGGCCTTCTTTCTCCAATATGTGTTTTTTGCTTTAATGTCTAACTGTTGTGATAGTTAAGGTTGTGTGTCTACTTGGCTGAGCCATGATTCTCAGGGTTTGGCAGTTCTGTAATGACATAATTTGGCAGACACTGGACTAATTGTTCTTTCATAATGTAATCACCTCCATGAGGAGATCTGATATAATGTAATCACCTCCATGGTGAGATCTGATGTAATCACCTCCATAATGAGATCTGATATAATGCAATCACCTCCATGATGAGATCTGCAATGAGCAGCCAATCAGTTGTAAGGGGAGTTTCTTTGGGGGTGTGGCCTGCACCCAATATATATGGACATTTTGGCAAAGCTCGCTGGATTTTGCTTGCTCTGCATCCTGCACCCAGCTCACCATCATCTAACCTCCAGTTCTTGAAACTTGGGCCAGTGGCCTGCCATATTGCCTGCCAACCTTGGGATTTGTCCTGTGAGCCAGCAGCCTGCCTTCTTACCAGCTGATCTTTGGTTCATCAGCTCTGCAGCTACATGAGTCAGGAGAAGCCTCCAGCCTGATGCCTGACCCATGGACTTGGGACTTGCCAGCCTCTACAACCGTGTGAGCCATTTCCTTGAGATAAATCTCTCTTTCTCTCTCTCTCTATATATATACATATATACTCTCTTTCTCTCTCTCTATAGACATATATATGCTTCACTAGTTCTGCTTCTCTAGAGAACCTAGCCTAAGACAACTGTTAGTATAGCAACATCTCTTATTTGCTTAATCTTAATCTAGTAACTGTCTATTCCATCTTTTACCTTTCAGCTTTTCCCTATCATCATATTTTTGGTATGTTTCTTGTGTAAGGAGCATACAGCTGAATTTTGTTTTATCATGCAATCTGATAATCATTGTTTTTGAGTTTAGTTTGTTCAGTTACAGTGACTGCTCATAAGTTTTGATTACTTTTTACTATTTACCATTGTTTCTTTCCATATTTTTCCTTATTTCTTAATAGATTGATTTTACATGATTTCTTTTCCCCTCTAATGGTTTAGAGGAGTTCCTGGGTGGTACAAACTGTTAATGTGCTCAGCTGCTAACAGAAAGGTTGAAGGCTCTACTCCACTCATAGGCACCTTGGAAGAAAGGCCTGGTGATCTACTTCTAAAAAGGAGCCATTGAAAATCCTGTGGAACACAATTCCATTCTGACACACATGGGGTTGCCATAAGTAGGAATCGACTCAACGGCAACTGTTTTCTTCCCCACCAATGGTTTAAAAGTTATATACGTTCTTGAGTACACTGCATTATGTTCACATATACTTGGTGTCCCTCTCTGCAGAGCTTCTCCTTAAAGGAGGATTGTACTTTAAAGCCCTGCTGAGCTCTCTTTTCTCTGTCATGTTTCACACAGAGGCTGCTCTGTGAGCCGGACATGAGTGAAGGCGACGCCGAGTAATGCCTTAGCTGACCCTCGGTGGACATGGAGCACGGCACAGAATAGACATTTATGATGGCAAGGCACCAGCATTTCAGGATCATTTGTTAATGCTGCATAAATCAGCTTATCCTAATATCCTGACAGACCCTTAGTGGACATGTAGCACAGCTTATCCTAATACAGTAGCTTTTGCTACTCTCTAATAAGGATATTTTAATGTAAAATATCCTAATTACGCCCTCATCTTAGATTGGTAGAGAACCAAGCAGAGAGTTCTATGTTTATAATTATTTTTCTCAGCACTGAATCTCAAATATCTTCCCAATAGCTACTAATAACACATGAACCAAAAACAAAGAAAGCACCCAGCTGTCAATGAGTCAATTCAAACTCATGGTGACCCCATGCCTGTCAGAGAAGAACTGTGCTCCATGGGGTTTTTAACAGCTGATTTTTCAAAAGTAGATCACCAGGATTTTCTTCCGAGGAGCCTCTAGGGGACTTGAACCTCCAACCTTTCTGTTAGCAGTGAGTGCGTTAACCATTTGCACTACCCAGGGACTCCAATATACGAATGTTGTTGCTGCTGTTAGGTGCTGTCAAGCCGGTTCCGACTCATAGTGACCCTATGTGCCACAGAAGGAAACACTGCCCGGTCCTGCGCCATGCTCACAATCATTGTGCTTGAGCCCACTGTTGCAGCCACTGATCTATGAATAGCTAACATCATTTACTGAGTGCTTCCTAATAGCCAGGCACTTTGCTCAGACCTTCACGTGTCATCTCCTTTAATCCTCACAACAACTCTATTTAGCAGTGGAGAAAACTATAGCTGGGTGAGGGTTAAGTTGTATGCTTAAGGACCAGGACTTCAAACCAGTTAATTCCAGTTCAAACCCCTGCCAAAAATTTGCATTTCTAACAAGTTCCCAGGTGATGCTAATGCTGCTGGTTCGGGAC
The DNA here is from genome assembly GCF_000243295.1 of Trichechus manatus latirostris. NCBI lineage: Eukaryota > Metazoa > Chordata > Mammalia > Sirenia > Trichechidae > Trichechus > Trichechus manatus. Next base: position 1,502,121 of record NW_004444101.1, on the reverse strand, counting down.
CAATTCTGACAACCACTAGTAGTGGTTCTCAGAATGTATCGGACATAAGAATCACCTGGGGATCTTGTTAAACTGTAGATTTTGATTCAGTATATCTGGGGTGGAAATGCAGATTCTCAGCAGGGGTTGGAACTGGAACTGGTCCAAATTCCTGTTACGAACACAACATAGTAATAGTAGAATAAGAGCTCTAAACCAGAGTTGTCTGATCCCGAAGTCCTACGCCATGCTGACACCTCAACAGTTAGCTCATCTTCACTGTACTCCACCGGAGAAAAACGTGTGCCAACACAAAGCAGAGTCAGATCACAATTGGGGTATCTGTATTACACTCATCCAATACTCTCTCTCCTCTCTCCCACTGAGTGGAGGCTTCTTGTCCTGTTGGTTTTGCACTTGGCCATCTGACTTCTTTTGGACAATGGAACGATAGCAGACTTGATACAAGAGGAGAACTTAATGTGCCTGTAGGTTGGTCTTAGGGAGCCAGGGTGGAGCAATGGTTAAGCGCTTGGCTGCAAACTGAAAGGTTGGTGGTTCGAGCCCACCAGCAGCTCAGTGGGAGAAAGACCTCGTGATCTGCTCCCGTACAGATTACAGCCTAGGTAACCCTATGGGGAAGTTCTGCTCTGTCATATGTGGTCGCTATGAGTCGGAATTGACTTGAAGGCACACAACAGGTTGGTCTTGCCCTGTGGGGCTTGGGTGATCCCCCAGCAGAAGAGCATGGTGGACGGCTGCTGGCCATTGAGAAGGAGCACAAGTGGAGCCACTCTGAGCTCGACACTCAGCTCACAGCCGAGCGCAGCTGGCACACAGCTGGAAGCACACCCCACCCCCCACGCAGCCTCCATCAGCCACACCACAGCACCCCTGCATACCCACAGGTGTGAGAATGAGTGCTATTTGTTGTAGCCACTGAGTTGGGGTAGCATCTCACCCAGCGTTACTATAGAAAGGGCTGACACATACAACAATGAAAACACCGTGCCCACTTCACTTGTGTGGTGACCTGTAGCCCTGATTTAGCTGCATCAAGCTGATGCTCAGCTATTCTGTGGAGCTCATCAGTTTGAAGTGTTAGCACTCTGTTATTTGGGAGCAATCAACTTTAAACTTGAAAATACAAACATATTAAATACACCCAATAGAAAAAATTGGACATAGAAAATGGAAATAAAAGGCTTAAAGAAAAAAAGAAATTGAATTCACCAAAAATCCTAAAATCTATGGATAACCATGTGTAAATATGTTGGTGTATTTCCTTTATTTTCTTCAGCAAAACTAGTTAAACGTTTATATCTTCTTTCACTTATTTTTCCTTAAAAATATTTTTCATATATTGTTTCACACCATAGTTTATTATATGGTTGTGCTATCATTTTTTAAATCAATAACAATAATAGTAGTAAAACAATAACAAGTAGTAAAAACTTCTATAGCACTTTCTAATTCCCAAAAAAACAAAAAAACAAACCCATTGCCATCGATTCTGACTCACAGCAACCCGAAAGGACAGAGAACTGCCCCACGGGGTTTCCAAGGAGGATCTGGTGGATTTGAACTGCCGACCTTTTGGTTCGCAGCTGAGCTCTTAACCACTGCGCCGCCAGGGCTCCAATTTCCAGGCACTATTATAAGCAATTCACATATAATAGCTCATTTAATCCCACGACAACCCTTGTTTTAGACATTTGGAGCACTTCCTTTGTACAAGTTATTTTAATTTTCTAAGTAATGCAGTGATGGATATTCTTGTACCCCAAATCTTTAGCCACATCTCAGACTACTTTTTTAGAAAACAATGATCTGCGACAAAATCGATGGGTTGAATGGCTAAGTGATGTTTGAAGCATTTAGATACGCTGCTTTAATCTGAAGACTCCAGTGTAAGGACCTCAAAAGGCTTGTTTTCCTTCGGAAACCTTCTATCTCACCAGTCAGTTATCCACGGCCTCTGAAGGGCTCTGGTAACTTCTCTGATCTCTCTCCTGTGTGCTGAGAGGCCCAAGGAAGGGCGGTTCAGTGTGACAGTGAAGATGAGCAGCTGGGCTCCCTGGCTCCACCATACAGCAGCCTGAACTTGGGCACACGAGACTCTCACTTTTGCTGTTAGCGAAATGCAGACACAGAGATCTATCTACCCCTCAGTGTTTTGTGGGGATGAAACAATCGGGGCTGACTGTCCAATAGGCAAGGTAAGCACGGTGCTTACCTTGCTTACTAGATCATCTGTAGTGAACAATTTTGCATTTTTTCACCACAACAAAGATTCTGCTTCTAGGTATGGCTGGCATTTGTGTCCGTCCCAACCCCACAGCACCTTCTTACAGAATCAAAGCCTCTTTTCAAATGTACAATCCCCACCAGGGCCCGATGACCCAGCCAGCAAGGTTGGCACGGGTTTACCTGTGCTTACTTCGTAATCTGCAATGAACGATTTTATGTAGGTTTTGCCATAGCAAGGGACGTGCTTACCTTGCTATCAGATAATCCACCCCTGGGAATACTGTGTATGA
>NW_004444101.1:1472997-1499370 GCF_000243295.1 Trichechus manatus latirostris | reverse complement strand
CAGATAATCCACCCCTGGGAATACTGTGTATGAGGAATCCAGCAATGTGCTAACTTATAAAGAACTTCAGTCAAACACGGAATAACCAGTTGCTGTTGAGCTAACCCAACTCACGGCAACCCCACGTGTGTCAAGGTAGAACTGTGCTCAGTAGGGTTTTCAATCCCGGATATTTTTGGAAGTAGATTGCCAGGCCTTTCTTCCAAGGTGGCTCTGGGTGGCTGGACTTGAACCACCAACCTTTCGGTGAGCAGCCACTTGCCTCACCCACTGACTCCCGGACACGAAATACACAGGCAAAAGTAAACATCAATCGTCAGAGCTGGCGCCTCTCCCCGCTGGCAAAAGGACTGATGGCTGAGCGGAGATGTCACTACACATGTGTACCTCCCCCACAGCAGCAGCTGTCGACATGGGCGCGAAGGCTGGATGTCGGGGCTGAGAAATCTGGCAAGTGGTTCTTTGAAAACCACCACGGCAGCTGCCTTCGTCAACTGAGGAAACATGGCCGGCAAAGAGGACTGCTACTTGTCCTTAACGGCATGAATTTATTAATGGATGTCCCCACCGGTTCTAGAAAGTAATGGTTATTTACAGAAATGCAATCAGGATCAAAAGAGGTAACAAAAGCAGGTGTGAGGCTGGTGAATAGAGGAAAGAAAGAGATATGAAGTTTGAGAAAACAAATGAGTGTCATGTGCTCATGGACAGCTGCTAGACACAGACTGAGTGAGGTTCGGAGCTCCGGAGCCAGAGGAGAACGGCGCTCTAGCCGGTTAGGGAGCACAGTACCCACAAGACACTACCCAGACGCTGACACCCGAGAGGACCTTCTCACTTGGGGGTGGGAGGCTCCTGTAAAAAAGTTCCTTGGTGGTATAGGTACACCCCATTTCTGCCCCAAATACAATGGTGGGTGGTTTCCTCAGGCAATGTTTTCCTTCTCACAACATCCCCGTCTTAGTTACCTAGTGCTGCTATAACAGAAATAGCACAAATGGGGGCTTTAACACACGAATGTCTTCTCTCAGTTTAGGAGGCTAGAAGTCCAAACTCAAGTGCCGGCTAGGGGAAGGCTTTCTCTCTCTGCCGGCTGGGGGGGCGGGGAGGTCCTTGTCTCTCTGCATCTTCTGTTCCTTGGGGATTTTCATGTGCCCTGGCATCGATCTTCCCCAAGTCTGCTTGCTTAAAACTGCTCTTTTACATCTCAAAAGAGACTGAAGACACACTCCACACTAACTCTGCCCCATTAACGTAACAGAGAAAGCCTATTTCCAAGTGGGATTATAACCACAGGTATGGGGGTAAGGATTTATAACACATATTTTTGGGGGGCATGATTCAACCCATAACAGTCCTGTAATACAAGAACACAGCATCCCAACCTAGAATGGAGAGGCTGTGAAGCCCACATAGCAGGCCCCCCAAGCTTCCCTGTGCACAGAAATCCCTGTAGGTGCACAGGAATCCCTGCAGTCTTGTTAAAATGCAGATTTTGATTCTGTAGGTCTGGATCTGGGCCCCTGGATGATGCCCAACTTGTGGTTCAGGATCAACCTTTGAGCATCAAGACTCAGGGAGCCGTCCAGGCATATGAATGTTCACAAAGAGCCTTTGACAAGCCTGGAGAGCAGGCGCCGGGAGTGAGTTTTCTGATAAGAACTGGTGTGTTGCAATCAAAGGCCAAGCAAGCCACACAATTGGGCTGACTTCCCTAGAGACATCCACAGGCCCGGCATGGAGTCTGCAGTGAGGGACCTGTGCTTCCCACGGAGGGGACCATTTCCTCAATGGGCCCAGATGGGGTCCTCCTACACCAGTGACTCTGTCCTTAATCTTTTTCTCTTTGCAAATGTCTAGAATAATTTGATTATATTTTTTCTTTTTTATCTATTGTACAACTGAATTTGGTCTTCTAAGTTCATAAATTACAAATGTGTGAAAACCTCCCAAAAAACTCCCTGGTTGGGTCATTGAAATCTTTATTTTTTAGATATTAGGAACTCAGCTCAAATCCATGAATTTTCTGTCTGGACAAATCTTAATAAACTCAGCCATTCCGCTCTTATGACAGAAGGTACTGGAGTCTCAAGGACCGATAAAGGAAACAGAACAACAAAAACCCAAATATGACACCTCCTCAAAAACATCTAATGACCCGGGCAGTTTCGCCAGTCTTTAGAGACCTCTCTCTCTGCAGGGAGTGCACCCACTGCCAGGAGCGACAGCCACCAGATAGCCAAGGAATGGAGCACTTGGAGGGACCCCCGACATCACATGGGTGACAGCAGCATATTCAAACCATGAGAAAACCGAGGGACCATGCGGGATGTCTGGCTCCCAACAGCTGGCTATGTCTATCCCAACTCAGGAGGGTCTGAAAACAGTGTCCACCCTGCATGTGTGGGTTCTCCCACCAGCGTCCTTCTGCCACCCGGGGGAGGAGTGGGTGGTGGTGCAGAAAAGCTGTTCTGCAGTTTCTGAGCCGAGAGCAACAGCCCAGGTCACATGAAAGGCATCACACCCCACAGAGGAACAAAACAGACACTCAGCCAAGATGATACTGAACACTTAACTAAAACCTCATCTTCTGAAATCAGGCCACATTAAACTGCCACGGGCAACACTAAAGCAACGGACAACATGCCGCGGCATTTCCACTCACATTCTTCGGGTTTCATGGGGAAATGGGCTCAAGGTACCCGCCTGCTGGAAATCTGGACTTTAAAGGTGCCATCAACAGGCTTAAGGCTGCCAGATGGGTTTGGCATTTCTTGAGCCAATCTTCTTTGGCTTCGTTCACCTCCATGACTTCACAAACACCCTGATCCAGCTTTTACATCCTGTTATTTAGCCGACAGAGAAGAAGGGCCTGGAGATCTACTTCTGAAAAATCAGCCATCAAAAACTCTCTGGAGCTCAGCTCTACTCTGACACACATGGGTTCGCCATGAGTCAGAACGGACTTGAGGGCACCTGGTTTAGTGGTTAGCTGGCACAGGACACCTGTGAATAGGTTCTCATCACCTTAGAGATTATGACGGATCGAGGCTTCTTGCTGTCCGTCCTGAACTGCCCATTTTAGAGGACAGGGCACAGGTGAGCAATCAGAACACTGTTGAACCCAAAGTCCTTTTTGGTGGTTCCTTGTCGTGTGACTACCAAGCCGAAAGTGGCCTGGTTCCTCTTTTATTCCAAATGGAGCCTTTTCCTATGGCTCCACCCAGGAGAAAAAAAGCACGGTTCACACCAAGGATGCAAAGACTCCAGGCAGGTTGGGAGGACGGCACGATCGTCCAAGTTCACTCATGTCTGGAGAAGATGTCCAAGCACTCCTGGTTTCCCACCATCTCCACTGACCTAGGAAGCCCCTGACAATCATCTACATCCAGGCATGTCCACCCTGCTTTAAGCTTGTCTTTTGGAATTAGATAAACTTATACAGTCTTTTCCACTACATTCTGAAAACTGCCTTTACTCAGAGAAGCAATAAAATCAGAGTAAAGTTACTATTTTGCTCAGCTGCAAAAAATGATTAGAAACCAAGGTTATCGTTAACTCCATCAAAAAGGCAAATACCAGCTTCCTCAAACTGCAGTGTTCTGGGTAATTCTCCAGTGAGCAGAAATCCAGGCGTAGCTTGTGAACAAGCAGGCATTTTAACTCAGGACTCGTTCCAGCCGAGAGTCAATAGATGTCTTTGTTTCCCCAGTTTTTATGCTGTTTCATTACAGGTTCTGTTAAAAATGCCCCAAACACACTAAAAGCTAGGAGACTCGTGGAAAACAGCTATTGTCTCCCAGAAGCCATGACAATCCTTACTCTCTGCTGCGTGTCACGCTTCTAACACTCTTTCAGCGTGTTCCACTGTTTTTTCTGTACATCAGTCTGAACACTTCATACTGGCCCATCTTCCAGATGGAGTTTTACTAATGCTTTATCTCTGATTTGTGCTTACAGCACCCCAATCTCTTAAGTTTACTAGGTACCGCAGGAAAACTCAGCTGTTTCTCCAAGGTTTTTGACTTAGTCTTTGGTAACCTACTCCAAGCAAAAGGAGCCCTGGTGGAGCAATCTGTAAGCGCTCAGCTGCTAACGAAAAGGTTCGAACCCACCCAGCAGCTCCATGAGAGAAAGACCTGATGATCTGCTCCTGTAAAGATTTACAGCCTTTGAAATCCTATGGGGGCAGTTCTACTCTGTCACGTGGGGTCAATGTGAGTCGGAATTGACTCAATGGTCCATGTGTGCGCACGCACAGATGCGCAAAACCCCAAGCAAATAAGGAGCCCTGGTGGCGAAATGGTTAGGTGCCTGGCTGCTAACCCAAAGGTCAGCAGTTTGAACCCACCCAGCGGCTCCTTGGGAGAAAGACCTGGTGATCTGCTCCTGTAAAGATGACACGTAGGGTTACATGAGTGGAAAATTCAACCTGATGGCACCTACCAACACCTCAAGCAAATTAAAAATTCACCAAATGTCCTGAAGAGTGAACAGCTGTGTGTTCTAGCCTCTGAAGTCTCCACTTTATATCCCTCTAGCCCCATGGAAGCACCAAAGGACCTGCAGGGTACCAGGTCTCCCAGGAGGGGCCTGCCCTGGCAAAGCCTGGACCTTGCAGCACCCAGATCAGCAAACGCCCCAGAAAAGGCAGCTGCAGATCACCTCTATGCGGCTCTCGCCTCCCCCGAATCTTAGTTCCTCTAACCCTCTTTGCTTCAGGAGCTCTCTGGAGCTTTTAAAGACTCGGAATGTACCATCTTGTGTAGTTCTTAGCACAACCGTGACTCTGCCTCAAGCCACTGTAAGCCAGCAGCAGAAACCTGCATGCACTCACCCCATCTTCCCTACCGTTTGTTACAGACACTCACGCGTCCTGTGAACACTCCGCACACTCTAGATGTGGCTGACTGCTTAGTGAGCTGTTGGCCTTATTTCTGTGATTCCCGCACTTCACGTAGAGCCTTAATTATGCGCATTTTCTGCTGTGGCTGGTACTGCATGCCCACTGTGCGCCCCCTTGTGCTGGCCCGGCCCAGCTGCACAGGACCACCCTGTACAGCTCTTGCCACTGAGCTGATTCCAACCCACAGTGACCGCATGGGACAGAGGAGAACTGCCCCACAGGGTTTCCAAGGCTGTAATCTTTACAGAAACAGACTGTGGCATCTTATTCCCGCAGAGCGGATGGTGGGTTCAAACCGCTGACCTTTCACTTAGCAGCCAAGCGCTTAACCACTGCGCCACCAGGACTCCTTACTGCCCTGTATACTGTTGTTTATTCAACCAGTCCCGCTTTACTGAACACGTTGATTCCATTCTGCCATTACAGGGAGGGCCCGTGGTACAATTTGCATTCATACCTCAACGTTTAAAACTTGCATTGCCACTTTCTCACTGCTAATCTCTGGACTTCTGGGATTTCCATCTCCTCAGTTGTAAAGCATGAGGTTTAACAACACGACACACCTATCAGGGTTAAACGAAACCATGACTTAACAACTGAAACTGCACATTGGTTTCTTCTTTGATAAGATTTTACCTACCTTTGTGGAGTCGGGGTAGCTGAGCGACAGCATGATCAGCGAGCGCTGCTGACTTTTCAGCTCTGGTGCTAGGAGAGCAGTCTAACCACTATCACTCTTTCATATAAGCACCCATTTCTGAAATAAACTGGAACACATTCAGAGAACACCCAAAACAGCAAGGACTCAAGATTACTGTTTATGAGGAACAGCGGTAGGAAGAAGGTATTTATTCCAAGAGAAGAAACGGGGGTGAGAAGATAGTTGCTTCTGAAACGTCAGAAGGGCAGTCACTTGTCACCAAAGCACCCAGGAAGGAAGCCTGGTTCATCCACACGAAAACCGAAGCCCTATCTGCAGAACAACATGAGTATGTCAGCCAGTAAAATACATTTAAAATGAGCAAACACAGGAAGCACGCAATGACAACTATACAGGTCGTTTCTGTTTAATCAGGAAATTCCTGTCTTAAGAGATGTTGACACACTACAATGAGTCCATAGAAAGAAGGCCAAGAGTGACATTTCCAGAAACTACCTTAGATGAAACAGTGAATTCGATTAAATATTTACTGAACAAATGCAGAATGGAACGAACTAGGGGGTGTGTTAACCCGCGGAGACAATACCCAGGTTCAGACGTTAACAGCAGGGTCACACGAGAACGAAAGCTTCATCCCGAATTTCTCCGAAAGGCAGGCCCTGAACCAAGGGGCGACCACGAGCAGCCCGCAGGCTGCAGGAGTCGCACACGCTCATCTCCACACCTCTTTTCCAACATCACGTGCCGCCCCCACCCTTCTCCTGCTGACAGGAGCTGTCCCAACTTAAGACTTCTCACCAGCACCTCAGATGAGCTGCTTTTCCTGGGGGGCCCTTCACTACCAGCCATGGGCACACTCAGGCCACCAGGAGAAATCCCGTGGACAGCCTGGTTTATTGAGGACACGGTCTTCTGTCCCTCAGCTCTATCCAGTATTTACATTAGTGATTCTCAGGAGGTGGGGAGGAAAAGAAGCATATTCTCCAAAGAAGGTGAATTCCCAGCAATGTGGCTACTGCCTTTCGGGGAAGGTCCCCCTCTAGCCCCAGACGAACCTGCCCCACTATCAGCCAGGGGCACAGACAGGGGTGCTGTGTGCTGAGGCAGGGACAGACAGTGGACAGCCGCTGCGCTACACGGAGCCGCAGAGCCACGCTTTACCAGTCACTGGGGAACACGCGGCAGCCACCTAACACTGATGGGCTCCAACTGTTACACATCACAGACTGAGAGCCCTCTCAACAACTAGTCAGCGTAATGTTTAGGGGCAAAATATACACAATACACTCTGTATTATATAGTATTCCATCACCTACTCAGTGAGGGATGCTGAGGTGCTTAATCCATTCAAACAATTAAAAACGAACATTTTACATTTCTCCATCTGTCAGCAGACAGGACTCTGAAGGTGGATCTTGAACTCCAGGTGGGAACTCAGTTTTCAAGGAAAGCCACGTAATCGGTCAGCCTGGCTAACTGCTGCTCGTTGGGGATTGGTGGGACCGGGGCAGGCTCTGCGGGTTGAAGAGAGAGACGCAGGTAAGTCATGCGCCAGAGTAACCAAGCTCTGGCCTTTCCTCCTGCCTCCCAATACCCTTCCTTTGAAGGAGGAGGAAACTTTCTTAGATTGCCCTGATTTTAGACATTTTAGGTCTCTTATAAAGCCTTGGTATTTTGGGGAAAAAAAACAAACAAAAAAAGCCTTAGAAGCCCCATGTTTTATCAGTACTGTCTTCCCAAACTGAGAGTAAAGGTACATCTGGTCTGCTGTCGTTACTGAAGTATTCCACGTGAAGGGTAAAAACACTTTTGACTTGTAAAGTTTCTTTTAAGAGGCAGCCTACAGCCGTCCTTAAAAAGGCCCCTACCCACACAACTTTAATTTAATTTGATTCAGCAAATAATTCCTGAGGGCCTACATGCATCAGGAAGTGTTCCAGAAGGGCGCTGCCAATGAAGAAGAAAGCACAAAGACCCCTGCACTCCATGAGTTTATAAGCTAGCATTTAAGTCACCACCGGTCAGCCTGGGGTCCCTTCTGAATGAAGTGAGACGCTGTTTCAGGGCTGTGTCACACAATACTGAAGGAGGCTCTATAGGGTGGGGGGAGGAGGGTGCCGCTGCCCCAACGCCAGCTACAGGGGGAGCCCACGGTTCACTCCTGCCATGGGATGTACTGCGAATGACTCATAATACTGAGGATTATGAACAGTAAAGACAGAGTTTAAACTCTTTGTTTACAAGGTTAGCGCTAAGAAAAACCAGATATACATTATAAAAAAGAAATCGAGAACTATGAAACATTTTTAAAATGAATGTATGAAAATACATACCCGACAGGGGAATAAACCTGTTAGAGGAAACATCCGCGGCTCCTGCAACTAAGTACACAGAATTCACAGTCGGATTTACAGAGAAGTCACTGTAAAGGACTTTCACACACAACATACCGTTATCTTTTATGCAGTCTGCGTTTATGGCCATTTTGTTTCTCAGACAGAGATGACAACTGTGACTTATTTACTAGTCTTGCTTCACTGCCTAGACTCGGTGGGACCCCGTCTTACCGCTCGTTTGTAACCTCACAGATACGAGCACACTGAGATTTGTGTGAACTTTACTATGTATTCAACAATGTCTAAAACAACAGGAATTCAAAGAAGGTGGAAAGAAATGTGGGCAGAAGTAGGTGCTTGAGGGCTCACAGGAGCGGGCCTGCAGCCCGGCAGCAGAGGGGGCTCCTGGCAGACAGGAGGACCAGCGACCAGAAGCAGTGGAGAGGGCCAGGCTCATCTGAGACAGAGAGAGCCTGGGGGTGGGGGTGGGGGGTTACTTATAATTAGGGCCATGGACACTGACATAAAATATCATTTAAACAAGAAACACAGATTTCAACATTACAGTGAAAACAGGCGACCTTTAAGAGCCTTCCTAACTCTTAGTCTATTATTTTCTGTCAACATTTACAATGTGAGTCCCTTCTATTTTGTAAGTATAGCAAACTTTGTATCAAATTATTCAAATTCAAGGCCTGAAAAACTGAAGCAATCTTACAGTAAGAGTTCAACGCCACAAAAATGGGTGAACAGCACCACCTACCTGGCTTTTTGGGCATGACCATTCTTGTGGTGGAGTCAGCTTGCCATCCTTGTTCTAATATGCCTGAAAATGTTTATTTAACACAAAAATGAACTAATAATAGAAATAATAATACAATTTTAATTTAACAAGGTCCACATTCTATCGATGACATTAATTGTATGGGAGGATCTTCATTTTTGGTTTAAGTTGTTACACGTACTTTTACTAAAAAGGTATACTATAGATAGCATTCTCAACCATATTGGTTTCTGAAATATTCCTGAAAACATATGAAAGCTTGATTTGACTCTGTAAGCGCTCGGCTGCTAACCAAAAGATCACTGGCTCAAACCCACCATCTGCTCCGCAGGAGAAAGACGTGGCAGTCTGCTTCTGCAAAGATTTACACCTTGGAAACCCTGTGGGGCAGTTCTGCTCTGTCCTATAGGGCCGCTATGAGTTGGATCAACTCAATGGCAATGGGTTTTTGGTTGGGTTAAAGGCTGGCATACTCACTAATAGATGACTGGTTTTCTACAAAGCATGTAATTATGCTATTAGTCTAATACTATTAAAAACAGACAAGGAAAACTTAATGAGGCCTTTTAATATTTACATCCGTAATAACAAACAATGGTGATGACAGAAACACCCGCTGACACAACTTCCTTTCGTGTAATCATCACGACGCAGTCAAACAGGGAAAGGAGCCACCAGTCAGCAGAGGGGTGGACTGGAAGGTGGGAGCTGGGGGAGGGGGAGGCCAGGACGCACCCCTGCAGTGCAGTGAATTACTTAGGATGGCCCTTCTAGCCAGAGTCTTTTTGAGTCCCACAAAATGACTGGGTAGGACTATGCAAACAAGGTGCCTGTGGCTCACCAAGGGGACTGGACAACTTGCTGCTAATGCAAATAAGGTGTGTGAAACCTGTGATGGTTTTGTGTCGACTTGGCTGAGCCATGGTTTTCAGTGGTTTGGCAGTTATGTAATGATGTAGTCATCCTCCATTTTTGTGATCTGATGTGATTATCCTCCATTTGTGATGTGTTGTAAATCCTAGCCTCTACGTCTGTTATAGCAACCCTGGTGGTGCAGTGGTTAAAACACTTGGCTGCTAACCAAAAGGCCAGAAGTTTGTACTTCTAAGACAGATTTGTTCATTCTTTTGGCAGACCATGGTATGTTCAATATTCTTCACCAGCACCACAATTCAAAGGCGTCAATTTTTCTTCGGTCTTCCTTATTTACTGTCCAGTTTTCCCATGCATATGAGGCCACTAAAAATACCATGGCTTGGGTTAGGCACACCTTAGTCCTTAAAGTGACATCTTTGTTTTTTAAAACTTTAAAGAGGTCTTTTGCAGCAGATTTGCCCAATGCAATGTGTTGTTTGATTTCTTGACTGCTGCTTCCATGGGTGTTGATTGTGGATCCAAGTAAAATGAAATCCTTGACAACTTCATCTTTTCTCTGTTTATCATGATGTTGTTTATTGGTCCAGCCATGAGAAGTTACACTCTTCATTTTCTTGCACCTTCATTTTACACCACTCGCAAGAGCTACATTGTAATCTGAGGCTCAGATTTGGGATTGGGATCACATGCTCGACTCTGTCCCTCTCTCCTCTGCCCTCCTCTTCCAGTAACTCATCCCTCCTGCCACCTGCCTTTGCCCTCCTACCAATAATCAACAAGAGCTCCAATTGTTCTTTCCTGGGCATCAGCCTGAAGGGCTCACCACTGCCAAACAGGACATGGACTCTTGACCGAAGGTCTTAAGCGACAAATGGGGAAAAATCTCCAGGGGCCAGGCCACGGGAACTATGACGAGATAACTGCACAGAAGATTTAAGAGGCTGCATCAAGGAGGAGCTCGAGTACTCACATGCACCACGGGTATGTGTCAGAGACATACACATCTGTCATTTCATAAAAATGGCAAAGGACTCATTTGCAAAGCTCTTATTCTAAGATGGCTTTAATTGGTGCCAATCTGGCAAAAAGGGCTTTAAAAGTAAATACCGGTCCAAAATCTCTTATCCACAATTCAGGAATCCAAAAAGCTCTACAAACCAAAAGCTTCTTAACTCATTTGGCGGCAAAACCTGATCAGAACCACTGTAGTCTATTTACAACCTCCGAGTATCTGCATGTGTGGACGAGCACGGGTTATTTACGATCTCCGAGCACCCGAGTGAGTGGACGTGCACAGATTTTACTGCAGACATGAATGGGCTTGGTTCCGTTTTTAGTTTTTTATCTTAAAAGAGATGAAAGGGAAGCAAGCAGAGAATTGGGGACCCTGTACCACCAAGAAAGCAGTGCCAGGAGCAGAGCGTGTCCTTTGGACCCAGGGTGCCTGCACTGAGAAGCTCCTAGACCAGGGGTAGACTGATGACAAGGACCATCCTCCAGAACTGACAGAGATAGAAAGCCTTCCCCTGGAGCTGACACCCTGAACTTGGGCTTGTAGCCGACTAGACTGAGAAAGAGTAAGTTTCTCTTTGTTAAAGCCATCCCTTGTGGTATTTCTGTTACAGCAGCACTAGATGACTAAGACAGGTAGTGCTGGCTTATTTTCTGTTTACAAGGAAAAAGGGAGCTAGAAATATGAATTGTTGGTCCACAATTGCTTCTCTGATCCCTTGGAACCAGATGTATTTGTGGAATTCAGACCTTTGTTTTTCAGAAGTCACAGTGAAACCTGTGAGAGCTGGAACTCGCCAGGACTGCCTTGCTGTTCTGGGTCTCACAAGTCTTCTACCTTGAACAGAGTGCAGCTTAACACTTTTCTATGGAAAATATTTGAGTTTTCCTTCTCTGACAGGTTTCTGCCCTACACAGTTTCTGGCTTTTGCAGGTTTTACTGTACTATGAAACATCTTTATGGAACGAGCTCTGGTGGTGCAGCAGTTAAGTGCTCAGCTGCTAACTGAAAGGTCAGTTCAAACCCACCAGCTGTTCTGCAGGAGAAAGATGTGGCAGTCTGCTTCCGTAAAGATTTACAGCCTTGGAAACCCCATGGGACAGTTTGACTCTGTCCTATAGGGTCGCCATGAGTCGGAATTGACTTGTCATCAATCTACCCCTGGTCTAGGAGCTTCTCAGCGCAGGGACCCCAGGTCCAAAGAACACGCTCTGCTCCCGGCACTGCTTTCTTGGTGGTATGGGGTCCCCAATTCTCTGCTTGCTTCCCTTTCATCTCTTGTAAGATAAAAGGTGGTATAGGCCATGTGCCAGGGAAACTCCGTTTACATTGGATCAGGGAGGTGACCTTAGTAAGGGTGTTACAATCCCACCCTAATCCTCTTTAGCATAAAATTACAATCACAAAATGGAGGACAACCACACAACAGTGGGAATCATGGCCCAGCCAAACTGATACACACATTTTTGGGGGGACAGAACTCAATCCACAACACTACCTTTCACAGCCTCTTCCACAGGAAGTCCAACGAAGGCAGCAAAGTCGTCGACGATGATGGAGGTGTACGCTTGGGAGACCAGGGCAAAGGCTCTCCCCCTGGTCGCGTCTGTGTGGGGAGTGAGGGGGGCAGACATTTTAAAAGACATAATCACGCGGTCTTCCTCGCCTCATTTATCACGGAGCAGCAAGACCGTATCAACCCAAAGATTTCTGTGCTTACAGATACAGATACATGGGCCTGGCTTGTAGGAGGTGTTTCAACATTGCTGAATCAACAAATACAATTCTTACATTGCCTCTCAGACCAAAAAATCTCTTAGATGACAATGACAATCTAAAGATGGGAAAAAAGTTAATATACACAAGACTCAAACTCTAAGAAAATTTTATTTAACTGTATTTATGTATTTGGGGTGTAAACTTTGTTTTTATTTCTCTAGGGAACGTAACACCTGAACACTCATGTGGAACACACAGCATATAATAACGTGCAAGCCTAGTTACTGATGAAGATCAAACGGAAAAGTGTTACTAAATACACTTCAATACATTCATTCACACACTCATCTACAAACACTGGAATGAATGATGCAGAAAACACCTATTTGCAAAATGAGCTGTCTTTTCTCAGGAGGGTCTCTAGCATGGGATCCCACCTGGAGGTATAGAACAAACCTTCCAACTGCAGCCCTCTTCCTAACGTCCAAGTCTGTACTGAACTCAAGAGTTCACTCAGGTTCAAAATCGTAAATTCCAGCCTGAGAGTCTAAGCCTCAGCAGGAAGGGGCTGCCAAACCCACCAGCGACAGAAATTCTTCCCTGGAAAGAACATCTCGGATTTTTCAGAGGCTTACCTACCCACATTAAATCAACTCAGGAAGGAAACGGTTGATAAAGACACGGGAGACAGTCACACCCAGCTGGCCCACCTGCCTGTCCAGTGTTCTCGTGGGAACACAAAGCTTTTCCATCCACTACTCCAAGTGCTCAGGAACTGTTGTGTATTTCACACTTAACAGGCAGGTGAACGTGTAAGAAACAGCCCCACGCCATACTGCAAACTTCTCACCAGTCCTGGCCCTGTCACTGGCTCTCAGACGGGCTCACACCTTCTCGTCTCCAGCCTCTTGGCTTCTGCTGTCCCTGGCCTGGACCGCCCTTCTCTCTGCTCGCTGGGGGACCACGTGTTACCCACTCTTCCCGTGGCTATCTGTGAGCACCCCTACAGCACTAAACCATGGCGACCTCTGCCTCTCTCTAAGTTCACAGTCTGAGTCACATGGCTTATTTAACAAGGAATCTTTCACCCCTTCTGGCATACTTTGTCCTCGCCACCCCCAATCATCTCAATTATATTCCGAACTTGACAGGTAGGACTGTCTTTGTACCTTTATATCCCCTAAGGTGCCAAGCACAATCCCCTCATGAAGCATGCACTTGGACAGCCCTTCTCCAGGCTCCAGTAACACTGGCCCCTCGTCTTGCTCCAGGAGGCCTCGGGTGAGAATGGCTACCCTGGGTGCCTCACCAGTTCTCGCTGGTTTCCACCAACCGCCCTTCAGTTAAACCATTCTAATAGGACTGAGACTAATTCAGAAAAGAATGAGATCTGAGAACGTGACTGTTTTAACTGGAAAACAAATGCTTGTAATAAATTAGAAAGCAAATACACTAAATTCAACAGTGACTCAAATCTGTTATGAGAATACCCCCATCACACTGCTTTATGGAGAAAAAAAATACATTATCATTCATGAACGGGGGGGATTTGTTAAGTCTCAGGGTATATTCACAAACACTGCAGGTGAGCAGGATAGTGCTTTAGAGCGCGGTTAAGCGCTCACACGTAACTCACTCAATCCTTGAAACCTGGGGAAAGTACTATTTCTAACCCTATTTACAAATCGGGAAAACGAGGCACAGGGCTCACCCCTAGTAAGTGACAGAGCCAGGGGGAGAACTCTGGAAGCCTGGCTCAGAGCCCAAACTCACCGTGTTCTGTGTACAGCCGTTCCCGGGTCTGCTGGCCCGCTTTCTAAGGCGTCCTTCATCTACAGAGACTCCACAGCAGGAGGGGCCCCGAGGAAGGAACACACTGTACAAGTGGGAGGCGTACAGTACAGTGCACAGTGCTGAGGAGTCAGGAGGACTGTGTCCTTGACCTGCCCACCAGCCTGCTGGGTAACCCTGGGAGAAAGCACAGGGCTAAACTAGATGCCTCTGACGTCCGCTCCTGTATAAAGAGGCTAAGGCCATTTCCTGGTGTACCTGCGCAACCTTACGGCACACTCCTCCTGCCAGCCACCTGCCCACCCTGCGCCCAGGCGAGCCGGAGCCCTGTTCATCGTGTCTAAGCCGGCAGCAAGTGCCGTGTCTCGTCACTTGCGTTGCTGTTTTATGTTGGTATGGCTTCACCACTCCAGAGGAATTCAGTGTATCTGAAAAGCAGTCTTTCGCCTCTAACCAAACCAAACCTGTTGCCATCGAGTTGATTCCAACTCATGTGACCCTAAAGGACAGAATAGGACTGTCCTATAGGGATTCCAAGGAGCAGTTGGTGGATTCGAACCACCAGACTTTTGGTCAGCAGTCAAATGCTTAACGACTGCGCCACCAGGGCCCCGAGTACATGGCGATTGTTCCCAATTTCCTGCTGACTGCCTCCTCCAGAGCAGGAAGGCGTGCAGTGAGGGCGGGACTAACTACAGAGATAAAGTAACAATAAGGGAATCACAAGATAAAACGAAGTCACTGTATGAATGTTCAGACAGCGGGCCAAGAGTGAACCAGGAAGATTGGACGCAAACATTGGGGTGGGGAGAGTAGAAGAAGAAAGGTAGCGGACCGGTTTCTACTGTGGGATTGGTACTATGTGGCACCAAGCTTTTACTCTTTCAAAGTAATTAACAAACATATTTGCGCATCTACACACTGAATGGATGAGTTACAAAGTCCAGAAGCTGGATACAAGTATACCCAGGATGAGGTCTACAAAGTCCAAAGCACAGTCCTTGCTTTCAAACACATGGATTTTTAAAATCTTAACCACTATCTTGAACTTATCAGAGTACTGCAAGATTTCATTTTAGTGGCCAAAACAAAACCTTCCACACACAGAGTAATTTCAATCTAGAATGAACAGACAGCAAGGCCCCTAACTGCCGACACACTCTCAAACAACGTGAAATGAAGGAGCATGCTTATACCAAAGTTACACCCAAATTACCAATCTGAAAAAGAATTCTGAAGGCTGCCCCGTTCTCTGCAGAGAGTATCTACCTCTGAGCACACCACTGACTCCCTTTGGCACTGCAGCAGCCGGGGAAGGGGTCCAGTCTACGCTAACACGTGACCACAATACCTCTCAGTGCTGCCATGATGGGCTGGACCGTCTCCGACCACTGGTGAGCGCCGATGGTCGTGTAGATCCCAGGGAAGTCTCTCTGCCAGATCCTCTGTCCCACTGACCAAATCCCTCCAAGTTCAGAATTTGCCTGCAACAAATATTATTGCCTTTGAGGACATTCACTGCAGATTTACCAACACTGTATATTAAAACATTAAACCAGAAATGATATTAAACTTGTTAGGTGTAACATTAAAAAACGCAATTTAACATTCCTTTCAAGAAATAAATAACTTTTACTTAAAATAACTGATAGAAAGATTTTTAAACATTATGCGCGGTCCTATAAATTTCATTTGTACTTTTGATATACATTTTTATTGTAACGGCAAACTAAGGCTTGAGAAACAGTACAAAAACATTTCAGACTTAAGCCTGGGAATTAATTTTCTTATTTTTGTTTTTTAGAGTGTTTTATTTCTGTTTCATACACACACAAACAAAATACAGACAAAATACCTCTATATGTATGCACATAAAGTTTATGAAAAAATTAAATAATACCAAAATGGCTAACACAGACACTAAGTTTAAGATAGCATACACTGTAGCTTCTCTAAGGACAGAGTTCTTGCTAGTATCATTGAAATTACACGTATTATTTTAGCCAATGTAGTGGAGGAACATTCCAACTTTAATAGGATGTCTGGGAAAACACGACAGAGTAAAAATACTAATTTGATATGCTGCTGAGCATCTCCAACACACACACGAGTTCCGATGAAATCCTGGTAACATTCTGAATGTTTTAAAAATTCACTTTACGCTTACGCTGGACACAGAAAATCACATGAAATTAAAAATTTGCTTCCTTCCACTTTGGAATTAACTCTTAACAGGTTATTTAATCTAACTTCCCAAGCAAAATAAGAAACCTAAATTCCTAACTGGCAAAACAATCTTAATGCTGTGTACAGTACCCCACCATTTTTTAGAAAATGGCTGTAACAGACTAGTTTCAAATTAAAGTACCATTACAGAGAAGTATACAAATCAGATCTAAACTGGCTCGGTTGTTTAAGTAACTGGTAGAACTACTCTTACAAGAAATGTCTCAAGAAACCTGATCAGTAGAAGCTCAGCACAGATTTCTATACCATCGAAGGGACTTACAATTTTCAGTTACAGGAATCTGAAGACCTATTCTTAAACATGAATACTAGTTTAATGACTATTTCTGTAACCACACAGGAAAGAGAAGAGAACATTTAAGAGGCTGTGATTTGCATACACCTCTGAGGCCATGAACAGTGAACGTCATTACTACATGCAGGGAGTAAGTATGCTGAAAGAATACTTACAGACTTGATAGCAGGTGGTATTCTTTTCCAAAGATATCTTGCGTTATTCCTAATTTATACCCCCCACCAAAAAAAAGAACAACAACGATCAATGACAAAAATAATCATCTCAATTAACGTTTACATTTTCTAGGTTCCAATGCAAACATACAGAAGTATACTCTAAAATACTCTGCACAATGGAGTAGAATGTAATTTTACATGACTGTGTCCAAGGGAAATACAAGTGGCTTCCCAGATAAAAATACATGAAATATTTTTATCAAAAGTAACATTTTGCCATTTTTAGAGACTTTGTTATTAAAGACCCAGATCCTAAGTTACGGCAACAGCACACTACAAACACAAAAATTACGATAGAACAATTGCCCAAATAATGTATGCCAGCACAAACAGATCTGTGTACATCAAGGCTCTAGCATTCCCTGACAATGTGTGCAGTACACAAAGCATTCTCGTCATGGTCCCGCCTCCCCACGAGCACAGAGCCTCCAACTCTGTCAAGATGGGAGTTTTAAAGGGTTTGAAAACTTGAACAACAGCAAACATACGATGATACCAAAACCCGTCGCCGTAGAGCTGATTCCCACTCCTAGCAACCCTATAGGACAGAGTAGAACTGCCCCATAGAATTTCCAAGGAGCACCTAGTGGATGTGAACCACCACCCTTTTGGTTAGCAGCCACAGCACTTAACCACTACGCCACCAGGGCTTCCATATGATGATGGAATTACAAAAAATGAAACAGAATTTATACAAAATGTAATAAGAATCTTGGTATTTAGTTTTTAAAAAGGTATGAAAATAAAAAGATTTGGAAGAATTTAAACCAAAAAATTTACCAGTAATTATCTATGGGTCGCAGAACTACTGGCGACTCCTATTCGTTTGCACTGTTGTGTTCTCTGGTTTTTCTTCAATGAACATGAATAATTAAGAAACAAAACTCTCGAGAAATCTCATACACTTTGGTAATAAATTCTTCTTAGCTTTCTGAAATAATTCTCCCTTTCAACTTCTCCTGGACTAGTGATTAAACGTGAAGTTACATCAACAGGTGTCATAAAAAAGTTAAAAAGAAAAAAAAAGTCAACAGAAGTTAAGGAATATAGCACATAAACTTGACTGACACTGTAGTGTCTCGTAACAAACTGAAATATTTTTAGAAGGTACATGTAAAACATGTTAATTTAAAATAACTCAGCCTAACCATAATTCACTAAGTTGTGCTTCAATGTGAAATAGGTATATGAGGTATTACAATAAAAGACAGAGCTCATTGTGTCCAGGACTTAGTGTGCTGTAATTCCCTATAACTGTGGGGATGCTGCTGCTGTCTGTCTTAGGTAGCAGGGACGTACATGTCGTTATGGAGCAGATACAAAGCCAGGAGCTGACCATACACTGGGGCTGTGGCAATTCCTCCAGGAGCCTAGACAGCCAAACAAGAAAGAGAAAAACCTCATTTATTCTTATCTCTTATTTAACAAAATCGTATTTTGTTATCACAATGGATGTTTTATATCCCTATTATATACGTAAAAACAGCTTACAAAAGTATCAAACACTAAAACCACTGAACAAAGTTTAGATCTGTCATCAGTTGTGATTTATGTCCCTCTGGGCCTTAAGTTTCTTCATATACACGTGATATCTAATTGGGGTCCCTTTCCAAGTTTCCAAATAATAATTTAAATGACTTTGCTAGTATAAGACACAGACATTCTGAACTGATTCCTAAAGCATTTTGACTCTACCTATTATATCAAACATGTTGAATAGCTAAGTACCAGTAACTGTGTGAGGAACAGAAAAACATCACAGCTGAGTTACAAAGACCTTTCCTTCCCCCTTTAACTTCAGAAAACATTTATTAAGTGTTTTTTTATTAGTGACCTAGAGCTACTCGCTCTGGCTGTTCTCTCCTTTAGTTAACTATTTATACTAATGTTATGCTTTTAAGTGTCTATCTCAGAAAAGTCTAAAAAACTAACTTTAATAACAGCATAATATAACTTTCATTTGCCTTATTAAAGACAAAGCAGCAAGTTTACTTGGTAATAATAATATGAGAATAAGAGGGCTTTCTGAGTCAAGGAAAGGTTACACCTTTCTTGGTTTGCATGTGTAGATGGGTTCGTGTCTGCACAAATGTCTTTAATAAAACTCACATTTCCCCTCCCCCTGGACAATGAGAAAGAAAACAACATGTCTAGTCTAATAGTATAAAAATCATATTGGAGGGTGTCAGGAGCAAAGACGCATGTGTTTGTTTCATTTTTTGCCTCACAAGCTGAAGACAAGTAACAAGTTAAACAACAACAACAACTAAAGCGTTGTATAAGAAACACTACCCTACGCTCTGAAAAGCAGAAAAAGTAACTGGAACGAATTCTAAAAAGTATAATGTTTATTGTCCTCGCAACTGGATGCACATCACAAACCGTTAACAAAATACTTATAAGGAATGTAAAGGTTTTATTTGGGTACAAATGAATTGAAAATTGATTATAACATGGAAAAAGGGCAAAAATTGTACTGAAGTAAAAAAAAATTCAAAATACACCGTACCAGACAAACTTTTAAGTTCCCTTCTCCCATCGTTCCTCGCTTTGGATGGACCAAGCAAGCAATGTGGAGTCGGGGGATAGAAGAGTTTACAAGCCTAACAGAACGAACTCGGGTCAAACAAGAAAGGCCTCCTGCGGAGAGGGCGAGGGGCGTGACTGACAGGTGGCCAGAACAGCAGGCCGGAGAAGAGAGTGGGGCTGTGACCAAGTGTCCAGGCCGCGCTTCCCTAGGGAAGGCCGGGCCCCAATGCTCCGCGCCGGAGCCGGCCGCGGCGGCCCGGGCTCCACACGCCGAGCTCCCGCGCCCGTCCTCTGCCCCGCCAGCCCCAGGACCCGTTACCCCGGAGACTGGCTCCGCCCGGGCCCGCCCGCGACCCCGCGGCTTCTCTCAGCCCGACCCGAAGCGTACCTCTAGCTCCTGGTTCTCGCACTGATCCAGCAACTTTTTGAAACTAAAGGCACTTTCCGCCATCACCGCCACTGGCATCTTCCCCGCCGTTCCCGCCGCCACACCTTCCCGAAAGCCAGACCCCACACTGTCCCTAGGGGCGTCGCGCCGGCGATGACGTAAAAAGCCTCAGTCGCTAACGAGTACCCATAGGTACTTGCAGGCGCGCCGTAGATTTCGGAGCGTCCTCAGACGCAACTGCGCCGGCTTGCGGGGTGAGGGGACGGGGAAGGCTGTCGTAGCCGCTCTGGCCGGCCGTTCCATGCTTTGGAGGACCGGCCCCGGCCTCGCCGGAAGTCGGGGTCAGGAATCAAGGTCAAGTCCGGGAAGGGAGGAGTTTGGTGTCTGCGTGAGGACGCCTTATGAGACAACCCATACTCAGAAACTAATAAACTTGGAATAACAGAAATTCCTTTAGAAACAGTAAAACATTTATGTGTAATAAGAAAAGAATGAGCCCTGCTGTACGGGTCAATGCACTATCTAGCGTCCTGGACAACACCCTGCGCTTAGTAGGTGCTCAATTTATGTTTGTAAGTCTCAGACTTGTGTATTCAACCGCCTACTTGATACATACACTTTGAGGCCTAATAGGCACGCAGACTTAGGTTCAAACTGAGGCTGCGTAGGCCCGGCCCACTGTTATTGACTCCCCATTGCTAACCGCCACATTGTCTCATGATCTTGTTTTTCCCTTCGGTTCGAATCTCTACAAAAGGTTTAAGATTAACCAATGTTCTTCCTTGGAGGGTGGAAAACGTGATAATGGTCTAAGGATGAAAAACCGAACAAAGCGCCCATGTTGTGACAAGAAAACCCGGATGTCGCCAGATAACCCCCAAGAATACCAGTAAAAGATGAACTCATCTGAGACATGACCACCTCAAGGGAGAACTACTATCACAAACTTCTAAGACCCATAATCCTGTCCCTATGAAAGCTTTCAGCCGATCTCCAGTTGGGGAGACAGGTTTTTTGGAGGAATCTATTCCCCCTCTGTCTCCTATATATCGATCCATGATAAAACTCTTGCTACTCACTTCACCCCGTCTCAGAATTGGCTATTGCGGCAGGTGGCTCCAATCCGTGTGATTGCAGTAACAAAACCCTTACTTGAGTCTGTTTCCCAAACCCGCTTCTTTTGTGGCCCTCCTATCTCAGAAAATGGTCGCACTGTCCTTCATCCTGGCACCCCTCTGCACACCCCACATCCAAGACTCAGTGAATCCCCGCTGTTCTGCCTTCAGAATACATCCAGAACCAGAACCTTCTCCAGCGTGGGCCCCTGAAATAGGCCGGCTTCCACTCCTGCCTGCCTCCAGCCTGCTCTCTACACAGCAGCCAAAATGATTTTTCTGAAACATAAATCAATTCTTATTATTCTTCTTTTCAAAACCCTAAAATCCAAAGGTCTTTCCATTGCTTATGAAGCTGACACGATCCAAATCCCAGCTGCTCTCTGACTCTGGTCCAGGCCTTGGGCTCCTTAGTTTTCTCCATGATACTGACTGCCAGCAAACAACATGTTATGAATGTGTTTATTCACCACTAAACCCTAGGCAAGCCCCGCTCCCCCAGGGTAAGGCTTTGCTTTGTTCCCAGATGGCTTCACTAGTGAATTCTACCAAACATTTAAAGAAGGATTAACGCCAATTCTTCAAAAACCATTCCAAAAAATAGAAGGGGGAACACTTTACACTCATCTTATGAGGCTAGTATTACCCTAATACCAAAACCAGGCAAAGGCATCACAAGAAAAGAAAACTATGGACTAAAATCTCTTATGACTATAGATATAAATGTCCTCCACAAAACACAGGCAAATTACATCCAGCAACATACAAAACTGATTACAACCTATGGCCAAGCGAGGCTTAGCCCAGAAATGCAAGGTGGGTTTAACATTCAAAACAATCAATATGATACACCATATCAATAGAATAAAGTACCAAATCCACACATTCAGAAAAAGTGTGTGACAAAATCCAACACCCCTTCATGATAAAAAACACTCAGCAAACCAGAAATAGAAGGGAATTTCCTCAACCTGATGAAGGGCATCTGTGAAAAACTCACAGTTTACAACATACTTAATAGTAAAAGGTTGAATCCTGTGAGGCAATGAATCAATGAATTTGGCTTTTGTCCTTTGTTCCTGAGAGCTAATATTTGGAATTTCCTGAGTAAACTGAAGTACCTTTTGTTATCTAGGAGCCCTGGTGGTGGAGTGGTTAAAAGCTCTGCTGCTAACCCAAAAAAGTCTGCAGTTTGAATCCACCATCCACTCCCTGGAAACCCTACGGGGCAGTTCTATGATGTCCTATTGGGTGGCTATGAGTTAGAATTGACTTGATGGCAACAGGTTTGTTAGCTAAGCCTAAAGACTATACCAGAGGATTTATGTTAATGAATGGAGGGCTGGCCAAGCCAGAAGGACCACATCCTGACCTGACATCAGTTGACCTCAGGAAGAGAGGGAAGCATGATTCAATCATCATATGCAATGAGGCCCTTATCATGAATATACAGTGAGGCCTCTATCATGCATATGTAATGAAGCCAATAAAGGCTCTGGACACAGAAGCCTCAGGAGCTTCCTGGTTGGTGAAAGACATCAATACACGTGAGAGGGTAATGAGATTTTTTTGGAATATGGAAGCTCTTCATTGAGAATACCCCCAGACCTTGCCCCATATATCTCCTCATTATGCTGATCCTGATTCGCATCCTTTTGCTATAATAAATCTGTAACCATAAGTATAGTACTTTCTGTGAGTTCTATGAGTTGTTCCAGTGAATTATCAAACCCAAAGGAATAGTGGGAGCCAGAGGTGAAAGTGAGAAAGTCCAGGGGAGACCCTCAAGCTTGCAACTAACATCCCGAATAAGTAGTGGGAAAAACCCAAATTTGTGGCCAGTAGGTTAGAAGTAAGGGTGTCATGCAGACTCCCAAGCTTGTGGCTGGCGTCTGCCTATTTGGCAGTCTGAAGGATGGTGTCCTTTTAACTTGTGAGATCCGGCCAAACTTCGGATGGCTAGAGTCAGAACAAGAAAGTACTATGTGGGCAGAGGGTGTCAGAGATGTTTGAGAAGTGGGATAGTGAGGATTTGATTAATCCTCACATTTTGGGGATTAGATTTATGTAAATTTTTATGTATGAAAATGCTTTTCCGCTAAGATCAAGAACAAGACAAAGATATCCACTGTCCACTTCTATTCAACATTTCACTGGAGGTTCTAGCCAGGGCATATTGGATTTAGGGGTGCTGATGTGGCCAAGAACAGGATGATAGATTGCTCAGGTACTTCCATTGGACCACTGGCTGAGAGAGACATTTGTGTCCCTGATGAGTGAAATTTCAGTTTGAGCTCTTGGGGAAGGGATCCCTGTGGTTGGCCCTGTGGTGGATGTCACCATTTTGGAAAGCAAGGTAGCAATGCACAAAGAGAGCCATGACATAGTCTTAGCCTTGGACTTAGTGTTCTGCCTTCAGGAAGCTATCTTGATGAAATAATTACAAAAGAGGAAATAAGCTGCAGCTAAAACATGGTGCAAAATCATAAAGGACAATAGCTAAACCACTAAATGACCTAAATAGGTGAATGGTTAAACATGCCATGGCCCATGTCTCAGTCTCCTAGGACTGCTATAACAAAATGCTGCAAGTGGGTGGCTTTAAAGAACAGAAACGTATTGTTTCAGAGTTCTGGAGGCTAGAAGTCCAAGTCAGTGTTTCATCCATGTCAATTCCTTCTGGAAGCTTTGAGAGAGAAACAGTTGCATGCTGCTCTCCTTGTATCTGGAGGTGGTGGCAATCCGGGGAGTTCCTTTGCTGCTTCTATATGTGTCTGCTTCTGTCAACATATGCTATCTGTCTCCCTGTTGGGTGTGACTCTATCTCTAAGACTGCTCTTCTCTTTTATGAGACACCTCTGTGAAGGGTTTAGGATTAGAACCCACCCTATGCCAGTATGACTTCATTAATATTTATGAATGTATCAATAAATACTAGAAGGGAATATAGAAGTGAAAACTGTTGTAAGGTTTTGATGGTTAGGGTTGTGTGTCAACTTGGCTAGGCCATGATTCTCAGTGGTTCGGCAGCTATAATGCAATCACTGTCCATGACGTGATCTGCTGTGAGCGGCCAATCAATTGAAAGGGCAGTTTCCTTGGGGGTGTGGCCTACATTCAATATATATGGATGTTCTGGCAAAGCTTTTGCTATCTTGCTCCTACATTCAACTTGTTGTCCTCTAACCTCTGATTCTTGGGATGTGAGCCATCAGCCTGCTGTCTGACCTGCCAATTTGGGGGTTCATCAGACACTACCAACACATGAGTCAGGAGAAATCTCCAGCCTGACAGCTGACCCACAGAATTTGAGCCTTGCCAGCCTCCATAACTGCATGACCCATTTCCTTGAAATAAATCTCTCTCTCTGTCCATATATGTATGCATATGTATCTAATATGTGTGATATGCAGATGACACAACCTTGCTTGCTGAAAGTGAAGAGGACTTAAAGCACTTACCAGTGAAGATCAAAGACTACAGCCATAGGTATGGATTACACCTTAACATAAAGAAAAGTCTTCACTACTGGACCAATAAGCAACAGCATGATAAATGGACAAAATATTGAAATCATCAAGGATTTCATTTCACTCGGACCTACAATCAACGCCTATGGAAGCAGCAGTCAAGAAATCAAACAACATATTGCATTGGGAAAATCTACTGCAAAAGACCACTTTAAAGTGTTAAAAAGCAAAGATGTCACTTTGAGGATTAAGGTGTCCCTGATTCAAGGCATGATATTTTCAACCACCTCACATGCACGTGAAAGCTGGAAAATGAATAAGGAAGACTGATGAAGAGTTGATGCTTTTGAATTATGGTGTTGGCAAAGAATATTGACTATATCATGGGCTGCCAGAAGAATGAACAAATCTGTCTTGGAAGAGGTACAGCCTAAATGTTCGTTAGAAGCAACGATGGTGAGACTTCGTCTCACATTCTTTGGACATGTTATCAGGAGTCACCATTACTTGGAGAAGGAAGCTTGGTAAAGTAGAGGGTCAGCAAAAAAGAGGAAGACCCTCAAAGAGATAGACTGACATAGGTCAATCATAGCTACAATTGTGAGGATGGTGCAGGACCAGGCAGTATTTCGTTCTGTTATACGTAGGGTCACTGTGAGTTGAAACCGACTTGATGGCAACATATGTGTATATATATGTGTGTGTATGTATACGCTTCACTGCTTTTACGCCTCTAGGGAACCCAGCTTAAGAAATTTGGTACTGAGAGTGGTTCTTGAGGAACAAAATCATAAGGATGAGTTTTCTGAATTGGTTCGCAAGTCTGGCTAGCCTTAAAGTCACTGATGACTGTACCTCCAGTAGTAAAGAGGGCACTGCTAATCCATGGTGTGATGTGGTAATGTTGTTGTTAGTTGCCATTGAGTTGGTTCCTACTCATAGCAACCCCATGTATAACAGAATGAAACACTGCCT
This sequence comes from Trichechus manatus latirostris, assembly GCF_000243295.1. NCBI lineage: Eukaryota > Metazoa > Chordata > Mammalia > Sirenia > Trichechidae > Trichechus > Trichechus manatus. The sequence goes on along the minus strand of NW_004444101.1, from coordinate 1,474,048 downwards.
GGTCCTGCGCCATCCTCACAATCCTCGTTATGCTTGAGCCCATTCTTGCAGCCACTGTTTTAATACATTTTGTTGAGGGTCTTCCTCTTTTTTTCTGGTCCTCTACCTTACCAAACAAGATGTCTTTCTCCAGGGACTGGTCCCTCCTGATAACATGTCCAAAGTATGTGAGACGTAGTCTCACCATCGTTGCTTCTAAGGAACATTCTTGTCGTACTTCTTCCAAGACAGATTTGTTCATTCTTTTGGCTGTCCATGGTATATTCAATATTCTTCACCAACACCACAATTCAAAGGCATCAATTCTTCTTTGGTCTTCCTTATTCATGGTCCAGCTTTTGCATAAATATGAGGCCATTGAAAACACCATGGCTTGGTTCAGGCTCACCTTAGTCTTCAAGGTGATATCTTTGCTTTTCAACACTTTGAAGAGGTCTTTTGCAGCAGATGTGCCCAATGCAATGTGTCGTTTGATTTCTTGACTGCTGCTTCCGTGAGTGTTGATTGTGGATACAAGCAAAATGAAATCCTTGACAACTTTAATCTGTTCTTCATTTATCACAATGTTGCTTATTGGTCAAGTTGTGAGGATTATGTTTCCTTTATGTTGAGGTGTAATCCATACTGAAGCTGTGATGTTTGATCTTCATCAGTGAGTACTTCAAGTCCTCTTCACTTTCAGCAAGAAAGGTTGTGTCATCCGCATATTTCAGGTTGTTAATGAGCCTTCCTCCAATCCTGATGCCCCGTTCTTCATATAGTCCAACTCCTTGGTTTATTTGCTCAGCATACAGATTGAATAGGTATGGTGAAAAGATACAACCCTGACACATACCTTTCCTGACTTTAAACAACGAAGTGTCCCCTTGTTATGTTGGAATAACTGCCTCTTGATCTGTGTACAGGCTCCTCATGAGCACAATTAAGCATTCCAGAATTCCCATTCTTCACAATGTTATTCATAATTTGTTATGACCCACACAGTCAAATGCCTTTGCATAGTCAATAAAACACAGGTAAACATCTTTCTGGTATTCTCTGCTTTCAGCCA
>NW_004444101.1:1446544-1472897 GCF_000243295.1 Trichechus manatus latirostris | reverse complement strand
CAAATTTCTTGGCATAGACAAGTGAGCACTTCCAACGCTGCATCCGTTTGTTGAAACATCTCAATTGGTATTCTGTCAGTTCCTAAGGTCTTGTTTTTCACCAATGCCTTCAGTGCAGCTTGAACTTCTTCCTTCAGTACCGTTGGTTCCTGCACATATGGTACCTCCTGAAATGGTTGAACGTCAACCAATTCTTTTCGGTATACTGACTCTGTATATTCCTTCCATCTTCTTTTGATGCTTCCTGAGTTGTTTAATATTTTTCCTGTAGAATCATTCAGCATTGAAACTTGAGGCTTGAATTTTTTCTTCAACTCTTTCAGCTTGAGAAATGCCGAGCGTGTTCTTCCCTTTTGGTTTTCTAACTCCAGGTCTTTGCACAAGTCATTATAATACTTTGTCTTCTCAACTAGCCCTTTGAAATCTTCTGTTCAGCTCTTTCACATCATCATTTCTTCCTTTTGCTTTAGCTACTCAATGTTCAAGAGCAAGTTTCAGTGTCTCTTCTGACATCCATTTTGTTATTTTCTTTCTTTCCTGTCTTTTTAATGACTTCTTGCTTTCTTCATGTATGATATTCTTGATGTCATTCCACAACTTGCCTTGTCTTAGGTCATTGTTGTTCAACTTGTCAAATCTATTGTTTAGATGGCCTCTAAATTCAGGTGGGAAATTCTGAAGGCCGTACTTTGGATTTCGTGGACTTGTCCTAATTCTCTTCAGTTTCAATTTGAACTTGCATATGAGCAATTGATGGTCTGTTCCGTAGTCAGCCCCAGGCCCTGTACTGACTGATGATATTGAGCTTTTCCATCATCTCTTTCCACAGATGTAGTCGATTTGATTCATGTTTCTTCATCTAGTGAGGTCCGCATGTATAGTCACCGTTTATGTTGTTGAAGAAAGGTATTTGCAATGAAGAAGTCGTTGGTGTTGCAAAATTCTATCATGAGATCTCTGGCATTGTTTCTATTACCAAGGCCGTATTTTCCAACTGCCGATCCTTCTTCGAGGTGGCAATAGAAATACACAAAATATCATCAGCAATGGATCAAATATTTGTGAGAGACAAGGTTCTGGGTGATTGGATATTTGATACTTTTCTACAGTCTTGTCTGAATGAAGAGAGGAAGAAAGCTGGTTAGTTGGTCCTGCTTTTGCTAGACAAAGTGATGAAAGAAAGAGATGATCTCAGGGCTTCAGTATCACAGCTGAAGCCCCACATAAAAGACCTGAAAAGTGTCACTTGTGCCCTGAAGGAAAGTTTTATTTTTTGTAGTAACAGAGCTGATATTTCCAAAAACCAAATCCAGCATCTTATTGTAAGAGTGGCTGAATTACAATGCCAGTTGAAATCCCAACCTTGAATAGTGTCTGAAGTTAAAGTGAGGGCATTGATAGGGAAGAAATGGGATCCTGAAACTTGGGATGGGGACATATGGACAGATAATCAGGAAGCTGGAGACACTGAGCCACTAAATTCCATTGAATCACTCCTTCCAACAGAACCAGCACTCTTACTGCCATCTGAAGAGATAACTCCATCTAAACACCCTCCCAAGTAAAATCATTATCCCTTTCACCTCCATCTGATGAGATTAACCTAGCTGTGCCTTAAGAGTCTTTGTCTGATATGGGTGTTGCCTGGGGTGTTGCCTGGGGCATTTCCAGAGGCAGATGCCCTACAAAACATTGCTGAATGTCCCCAGGACCCACACCCACTACCCATTTTTGCTTCTAGACCTATAACTAGACTTAAGTCACAGTGAGCCCCAAGAGGTGATATACAAAGTGTGACTCTGGAGGAGTTACGCTACATTACAAAAGAACTTCTTGATTTTTCTACTACATAGAAACAGAAACCTGGGAAATATGTGTGAGAATTGCTGTTAAGAGCAAGGGATAATAGTGCTAGGAACATAAAGTTGGATCTGTCTGAGTTTATTGATATGGGCCCACCAAGCACAGATTCTTCATTCCATGTTTCCGCTCCAGAGGTTAGAAAATGATCTAAGAGTTTATTTTGTTGGGTCGCTGAAGCATGGATTAAGTAGTGGTCTACACTAAATCAAGTTGAAATGCCAGACGTGACTTGATACACCACAGAAGAAGGTGTCCAAAGGCTTAGGGAAATTGACATGTTAGAGTGGATTTATCAGGTGGGGCCCACAGATCCACCCATGAATTCCCCAGGGACACACCTTTCACCACAATGGTGAGGAGCAAATTTGTGAAGGGAGCCCCACATTCTTGAAGACTGCTGTGATTACTATTTTATGAAAGTCAGATTTGACAGTGGGAACTGCCCCTACGTAGGAAAATAGTAAACCCAAACAATACTGCATTCCTGGAGGAACTGCAGAGATTACTGCCACCACTAAGGACTTGAAGGATACAGGGGTGGTGATTCCCACCACATCCCCATTCAACTCACCTATTTGGCCTGTGTAAAAAACAGATGGATCTTGGTGAATGATAGTGTTTTATTTTAAACTTAACCAGGTGGTAACTCCAATTGCGGCTGCTGTTCCAGATGCGGTTTTATTGCTTCAACAAATTAATACATCTCTTGGTACCTGCTATGCAGCTATTGATTTGGCTAATGGCTTTTTTGCCATACCTGTTTCCAAGGACCACCATAAGCAGTTTGTCTTCACTTGGCAAGGCCAACAATACGCCTTCACTGTCCTACTTCAGAAGTATAACAACTTTCCAGCCCTATGCTGTAATTTAGTCCGCAGGGAACTTGATTGTCTTTCCCTTCCACAAGACATCACACTGGTTCATTACATTGATGATATTGTGATGATTGGACCTCGTAAGGAAGAAGTATCAATGAATCTAGACTTACTGAGTCATGAAGTTTGATGTGCACAGCAGCACTCCATCATTAAATGGAAGTGGTATATATGAGATCGGGCTTGAGCAGGACCTGAAGGCATAAGTAAGTTGTATGAGGAAATGGCCCAAATGCCCATGGTCTCCACTTCTGTCACATTACCTTCTCTCTCCAGCCTCATGGGGAGTTGTTTGTAGTCAGTTGACTGAGGAAGACAATTCTTGTACCTGTTTACAGATGGTTCTATATGTCAAAAGTGGACAGTGACAGCACTGAACCCTTTCTGGAAACTCCCTGAAAGACAGTGGTGAAGGGAAATTCTCCCAATGGGCAGAACTTTGAGCAGTGCACCTGGTTGTTCACTTGGCTTTTAAGGAGAAATGGCCAGATGTGCAATTTTATACTGATTCATGGGCTGTGGCCTATGGTTTGACCGGATGGTCAGGGACTTGGAAGGAACACAACTGGAAAATTGGTGACAAGGAAGTATGGGGAAGAGGTATGTGGACAGACCTCTCTGAATAGGATCCAAGCAAAATGAAATCCTTGACAACTTCAGTCTTTTCTCTGTTTATCATGGTGCTGTTTATTCATCCAGTTGTGAGGATTTTTGTTTTCTTTATGCTGAGGCGTAATCCACACTGAAGGCTGTGGTCTTTGATCTTCGTCAGTAAGTGCTTCAAGTCCTCTTCACTTTCAGCAAGCAGGGTTGTGTCATCTGCATATCGTGGGTTGTTAATGAGACTTCCTCCAATCCTCATACCAATTCTTCTTCATATAGTCCAGCTTCACAAACTATTTCCTCAGCATACAGATTGAATAAGTATGGTGAAAGCATGCAACCCCGACACACACCTTTCTTGACTTTGAACCATGCAGTATCGCCTTGTTTTGTTCAAACAACTGCCTCTTGGTCTATGTACAAGTTCCGCATGAACACGGTTAAGTGTTCTGGTATTCCCACTCTTCGCAATGTTATCCATAATTTGTTATGATCCACACGGTTGAATGCTTTTGTATAGTCAATGAAACACAAGTAAACATCTTTCTGGTATTCTCTGCTTTCAGCCAGGATCCATCTGACATCAGCAATGATATCTCTTGTTCCATGTCTGCTTCTGAATCCAGCTTGAATTTCTGGCAGTTTCCTGTGGACGTACTGATGAAACCACTTTTGAATAATCTTCAGCAAAATTTTACTTGTGTGTGATATTAATGATATTGTTCAATAATTTCTGCATTCTGTTGTATCTTCTTTCTTTGGCAGGGTACAAATATGAATCTCTTCCAATTGGTTGGCCATGTAACTGTCTTCCAAATTTCTTGGGACAGATAAGCGAGAACTTCCAGTGCTGCATCTATTTGCTGAAACATCTCAATTGTATTTTGTCAGTTCCTGGAGCCTTGTTTTTTGCCAATGCCTTCGGTGTAGCTTGGACTTCTTCTTTCAGTATCACCGGATCTTGATCATATGCTACCTCCCGAAATGGTTGAACATCAACTGATTCTTTTTGGTACAGTGTCTCTGTATATTCCTTCTACCTTCTTTTGACGTTCAATATTTTTCCAGTAGATTCCTTCACTATTACAACATGAGGCTTGAATTTTTTCTTCAGTTCTTTCAGCTTGAGAAATGCCCAACGTGTTCTTCCCTTTTGGTTTTCTATCTCTGGCTCTTTTGCACATACCATTATAATACTTTACTTTGTCTTTTGAATCCTTCTGTTCAGCTCTTTCAGTTCATCATTTTTCCTTTCACTTTAGCTACTCTATGTTCAAGAGCGAGTTTCAGAGTCTCTTCTGACATCCCTTTTTGTCTTTTCTTTCTTTCCTGTCTTTTTAATGACCTCTTGCTTTCTTCATTTCTGAGGTTCTTGATGTCATTCCACAACTCATCTGGTCTGTGGTCAATAGTGTTCAATGTGTCAAATGTATTCTTGAGATGGTCTCTAAATTCAGGTGGGATATACTCAAGGATGTATTTTGGCTCTTGTGGACTTGTTCTAATTTTCTTCAACTTCGTCTTCAACTTGAACTTGCATATGAGCAATTGATGATCTGTTCCACAGTTGGCCCCTGGCCTTATTCTGGCTGACGATATTGAACTTTTCCATTGTCTGTTCCCACAGATGTAGTCGGCTTGATTCCTGTGTATCCCATCTGGTGATGTCCATGCGTATAGTCACTATGTATGTTGGTGAAAAAAGATATTTGCAATGAAGAAGTCATTGGTGTTGCAAAATTTTATCATGTGATTTCCAGCATCGTTTCTATCACCAAGGCCATATTTTCCATCTATCAATCCTTCTTTGTTTCTAACTTTTGCATTCCAATCACCAGTAATTATCAATGTGTCTTGGTTGCATGTTTAATCAATTTCAGACTACAGAAGTTGAGAAAAATCTTCAATTTCTTCATCTTTGGCCTTAGTGGTTGGTGTGTAAATTTGAAAAATAGTTGTATTAACTGGTCTTCCTTGTAGGTGTATGGATATGATCCTATCACTGATGGCATTGTACTTCAAGATAGATCTTGAAATATTCTTTTGGATGATGAATGTGATGCCATTCTTCAATTTGTCATTCCTGCCATAGTAGACCATACGATTTTCCCATTCAAAATGGCCAATACCAGTCCATTTCAGCTCACGAATACCTAGGATATCGATCTTTATTCATGCCATTTCATTTTTGATGACTTCCAATTTTCCTAGATTCATACTCCTACATTTTCTGTAGTACTGTAAAATTATTTAAATGATGATTTTTCCCCCAAATCTTACACAACTTTAACAATTCAAACATATATATAAAAAAAAAGGACATATCTCTTTCTTTTTTCTCCTCCTTTTTACTAATGCTTATGTTCACAGGTGAATAATGAAAGGGAACATTTTTGCAAAACTTCAGAAAGGCCCTGGAGCTAAGGGCAGATAAATGTTAGAGGAAGTTTGGAGGAATAAAGCAAAGCTGTAAAAATTGATGGCAACGTTAGAAGCAAAGGGATTATAAATAAAGCATGGAAGAAAAGCAAATGTATGAGGGAAGACAGGAGCAGCCTGATAAGAGGTAGCAGGGTGGTCTTTCAGCACACCGACATTGTTCAAAGCCTCTTCTCACGCTCGTTATTTATTTCCTTTGTAAAGAGGGGTCTCTTGGCTAACAACATGAGTGGGAATACAGAACAATTCATTATGCTTTTATAAAAACAATGTTTTATTGTGTTTTCGGTGACAGTTTACACAGCAGTTTAGGTTCCCATTCAACAATTTCTACACAAATTGTTCAGTGACATTGGTTACATTCTTCACAATGCGTGAACATTCTCATTATTTCCGTTCTGGTTGTTCCATTTCCATTAATCTCTTTTCCCCCATTATGCTTCTTTATTTCTAGTTTTATTTTAACTCTGTAAGTTCCTTGAGGCAGTGTCTTATCTGCTTATTGTACTGTGAGCACTTGATCTGAGGCTGGTCATAGTAGGTCCTCAATAAATGTTTTTTGAGTGGATGCTGATTAGATGTGCTCGCGTTTCTTTTATTCATTTCCTGATGAATTCATCCCCTTGCTTTCTCCTCCTGTTTGCCCACCGACCCTTGCTTCATTTCTTTTTGCCTCTACAACTCCTTACAGCAGTATCCACTGGTGCTTCCAGCTCCAGAGTCAGTTCTGACAAAGAGAACCCTTCTCAAGATCAAAGGGTGTCTGGATTCTGCTCTCCCCTTCCCACTGAGAGGGAATTGGCTCACTGTGTGCTCCAGATCTCTCTTCAGAAGCTCTCCAGGAAGCATGAGAGCTTAGGATGGGTAGCCATATTGCATTCCCAGAATTCCCCTCTGCCCTCTTTATACATGCCCTCTCCCACTAGTGCCCAATATCTTGGCCTGTGGCACAGGTTTTCTGCCCTGCCACACTTCCTAGTCACTTCTGCTGATGCCTTCTGTCCTTTTCACGCTTCCAGGCCTTGTGAATCAGCCAGGCCCCTGACCATTCCCATTTGGTTGGAACTCTAGTATTCTAGCCCAGTTCTCTTGACTTTTTTCCCCTAGTGTGAGGTTATCTCCTCCATACCCAGCCTTTGATGGTGAGTTCTTGGTTACAGACAGCTCTCTCGAAACCAGATCAGTCACAGAAGGAAGATTCATGGCAGGGATCCTGCCGCCTCCCCAGCCGCTGACCTGGCAGACATTACTAATCAATCACAGCATTCTTTATCCCCAGGGGCATGGCGTCAGAGTTCTCCTCAACAAGTAACTTCAGCCAGTCGCTACGAAAGGATCTGAGCTGGCATGCAGAGGGAGACCTGTTGGCATCCCTGTGCTAGAATAAAGGCTGCTGCCAGCCTGTTTGCCCTGGATTTCTCAAAGTCGCTGTATCCCGTGTGTTTGGTCAGGTGTCCTAACGGTGAGCATTTGCAGTAGTGGAATCAAGATTGTTACTCCCCCTTAGACAGTTTTCTGCCTGCTCCTCCTTCTCTCCTGCTTTCTGCTGCTCCCAAGTCCCAGAATGCTTTGTACTGGAGGCCATCTGAATCACGATGACCACCAAGACTAACCAGTGCCTGACACCAGCAGCAAACACCTGGGAACCAACTATGGGTTCTCTTGGATGTCTTAGCCCAGAGTGTCTCCATGTCGTCCTGCATTAGCATCCCAAAGGTCACCTTGACTGATCCTTACGCACCCTGGGCTGAGAACCAGCAGCCCAGAATGTGAGCCTCATGCCTCCGATCCCCACAGTGTATGGCTCAGCCTCCTTCAAGTAGCATGTGATCAATAAAAGCTGTCAGCGGGATGATTTGTGCCTTACTAGAATTAGACTAGAGCCTGGAGTTGCTTAGCTTTGCTGTTGTTGTGGGCTGTACATTTGATTTCGACTCATAGTGTTATGGATTGAATTGTGTCCCCCCTGCAAATATGCGTTGTAAATCCTAACCTCTATGCTTGTGTTTGTAATCCCATTTGAGAATGGGGTGACTTTGTTGTTAATTAAAAAAAAAAAAAAAAAACTGCTGCCTTCGAGTGGATTCTAACTCATAGAGACCCTAAAGGACAGAGTAGAACCGCCCCATAGGGTTTCCAAGGAGTGGCTGGCGGATTTGAACTGCCGACCTTTTGATAAACAGCCATAGCTCTTAACAACTACGCCACCAGGGTTTCCATAGCAACACATAAGTGTCCACTGACAGACTGGTGGTGGCTGAGGTACCCTGGCAGGGAATCGAACCCGAGTATCCCACATGGAAGGTGAGAATTCTGTCACTGAACCACCACTGGATTAGTGTAGGGTGTATCTTGAGTTGATCTCTTTTGAGATATAAAAGATTAAACAAGTAAGTTAGGAAGCAGAGATGGGGAAGAGAGATGCCAAGCCACATGAAGATCGCCCAGGAGCAGAAGCTCAAAAAGACAAGGACCTTCCTCCAGAGCCGACAGACAGAAAGCCTTCCCCTAGGACATCTACTCTCGTAAACTGTGAGAAAATAAAGTTTCTGTTCGTTAAAGCCACCCATTTGTGGTAATTCTCTTACAGCAGCAGTAGGTAACTAAGACACATAGCGACCCTATAGGACAGAGTAGAACTGCCCTATATGGTTTCCAATACTATAATCTTTGAGGGAATCAGGACTTTTCTCCCATGGAGCACCTGGTGGGTTCGAACCGCTGACTTTTCGGTTAGCAGCTGAGCACTTAACCATTGAACCACCAGGGCGCCTTAATAGGAAGGCAATATTCAGTGGGGGTAAGAAATGTAGGCATTTTGGAGACAAAAGAGAGTTCATCGTGTATTTTGTGAAATCCAAGCAGAAACCGTCATGTTTCCCATGCAGTTTATAGCAGAGGGTTTGGGGGTGCAGGCTTGAGTCCTAGTGACTGGCTGGGAACCCCTGGGCCACTTTTGAGACTATTTCTGCACCTGTAAAACTTGGGGTTTCCTTACTGGGCTGCTATGAAGACTGAATTAGATTACTCTTCGTCCAGTGCCTGGGCGAATAACTGGTGATCATTGTTAATTATGTGACAGCAGCCGGATGAAAACTAGGTTTGGTGTCCCATAAACCTTACTCATACAAGGTTTTCAGGCATATCTTTTTAAACATCTGGTGGTGGGAAGAAAACATTATACCTAAGTTTCTGGAGGGGACGCAGTCCTGGGGAAATAATTTCCATTTTTTTCCCCTCCAGAATGGAAGGCAACCAAGCCAAGGGCACCTGGCGACGTTCAGGTGCACTCTCAGACGGTCCCACCAGGTGGCGCTGCGGCACCGTGTAGATCTTTAACTTCCTGCTGGACTCAAGGACCCTCAGCAGGCTTTGGGTTGAGCTGTTAGAAATGGCCTCATTTCGCATTCTCTTTATTTTTCAGTTTAGTTAATTCCCCCTCTTTAGAACTACTTTGTAAATGGAAACCAGGGGCACTGTGCTTTTCATGTACCTTGTATTTGTCTCTAAAATTTCTTGGGCCTCTCAGGCCTGTGGTCTCCCGTCTTTGGTCCAAGTCATGGGGACATTGTGTGAGGCTTAGAGTAAGGGTCACGATCAGCCTGGAGAACCATTTGCAAACTAGATGGAGTTTCTGAGTGAGCAGAAGTGGGAGGCGTTAGGGAAGGGTTCTCTGCGGGCAGACCTCAGTCTTGGCGGGGAAATGAGGATTCTGCTGGGAGAAACCCCAGCGCCTCCCTCCAGGAACTCACAGCCCAAAGCAAGATTCTTAGGGTAGCTTCCTGGGGGGAAGACACTTTTTGTTCATAGTAGCTTTCCATAGCCTGCACAACCTTCTCAAATGGGCGTGCGGGCCTCACAGGTCTTTTTAGGCCCTGTCCTCGGGGAGCTGGCTGCTGTGGGAGGGGGCCAGTGTGAACCAGCGGGAGGATGGGAAAAATGCCAGCGTTGCGTGTCTTGGGAGATACTTCTCTGATAGAGTTGAGGATTCTTTTTTCAAAGAGATTTAACTGGATTTGAACGACCATTTATTAAGCTACAGTTATTTGCGCCATCTCTTGCAAACCCCACAGCCACCTACTGAAGAACTGAGGCTGAGAGAGAGGATAACTTTCCCAAGTTCATACAACTAGTAAGTATCAGGAATCTGAATTCAGTGCTGTCTGAGTCCAAGGCCCATGCAGAAAGATTGGGGGACTCTGGAAGTCTGTTGCAGCCCAGGGAACCCCACAACATCAATGAGTACGCACTCCGCCTATGTCTAAACTCCCCTCAATCGACACCAGAGACAACTTTATCCCCAAGTCAGACTGAATTTCTGAGGCCGCATTGTCAATCCATGTCCTTCCTGACACCCCTTCAATTCCAAATTGTCTCCACACCCGTATCTATTCTGCCTACTTCCCTTTCCAAGATCTATTCATTCCTACCCACATCAGCTCTTCTCCCTGGAACTATTCTTCGTTAAGTACCTACTATGTACTGGAGCCCTGGTGGCACAGTGGTTAAGAGTGGTTAAGAGCTATGGCTGCTAACCCAAAAGTTGGCAGTTTGAATCCACCAGCCGCTCCTTGAAAACCCTATGGGGCAGTTGTCCTCCGTCCTATAGGTTCGCTAGGAGTCGGAATGGACTCACCGGCAAAGAGCTTGGTTTTTTGGTATGTCCCAGAAGGAACCCCTGGGTGGTACAAATGGTTAACATGCTCAGCTGCTCACTGAAGGGTTGGAGGGTCAAGCCCACCCGGATGAGCCTCGGAAGAAAAGCCTGGTGGTCTACTTCTGAACAACCAGCCACTGAAAACCCTGTGGAGCGCAGTTCTAATCTGACACACATGAGGTCGCCATGAGTTGAGTCTACTTGAAGGCAACCGGTTTGTGCAAGTTAGTGTCAGGTGGGCCTCTTCGTAGGGCAGCTTACGACATGACATCTGGCTTTCCTTTGAGCAAGCAACAGAGAGAGAGCAGGAGGAAGTGCCCACCATGAGAGCCAAAGGCCTTTTATTACCTAATCTGGCATCCCATCAATTGTGCTGTTTTGTGTTCTTTAGAAAAAAGTCACAGATCATCCCATTGTAGAATCAGTTCAAAGTCCAGATCGAGGTGTGACTGAAACTCCCTGGGTGAGGTTCTTTAAGTTCCTCTCAATCTATGTTGTTGCTTTTGTTAGGTGCCATCGAGTCAGTTCTGACTCACAGCAGCCCTATGTACAACAGAATGAAACTGTCCAGTCCCACACCATCCTCACAATCACTATGTTTGAGCCCATTGTTGCAGCCACTGTGTCAATCCACCTCGTTGAGGGTCTTCCTCTTTTTCGCTGACCCTCTACTTTACCAAGCACGATGTCCTTCTCCAGGGACTGGTCCCTCCTGATATAACATGTCCAAAGTATGTGAGACGTAGTCTCACCTTCCTTGCTTCTAAGGAGCGTTCTGGTTGTACTTCCTCCAAGACAGATGGGTTCATTCTTTTGGCAGTGCATGGCATATTCAATAATCTTCTCCAACGTCACAATTCAAAGTCTTCAATTCTTCTTCAGTCTTCTTTATTCATCGTCCTGCTTTCACATGCATATGAGGCCATTGAAAACACCATGGCTTGGGTTGGGGTCACCTTAGTCTTCAAGGTGACATCTTTGCTTTTCAACACTTGAAAGAGGTCTTTTGCAGCAGATTTGCCCAACCCAATGTGTCTTTTTATTTCTTGACTGCTGCTTCCATGGCTGTTGATTGCGGATTCAAGTAAAATAAAATCCTTGACAACTGCAACCTTTTCCCCATTTATCATGATGTTGCTTATTGGTCCAGTTGTGAGGATTTTTGTTTTTTTATGTTGAGGTGTAATCCATACTGAAGGCTGTGGTGTTTGATCTTCTTCAGTAAGTGCTTCAAGTCCTCTTCACTTTCACCAAGCAAGGTTGTGTCATGTGCATAATGCAGGTTGTTATGAGTCTTCCTCCAATCCTGATGCCCCTTTCTTCTTCATAAAGTCCAGCTTCTCGGATTATTTGCTCAGCATACAGATTGAATAGGCATAGTGAAAGGATACAACCCTAACACGCACCTTTCGTGACTTTAAACCACTCAGTATCCCCTTTTTCTGTTTGAATGACTGCCTCTTGATCTATATACAGGTTCCTCACGAGCACAATTAAGTGTTCTGGAATTCCCATTCTTTGCAATGTTATCCATGATTTTTATGATCCACACAGCTGGATGACTTTGCAGAGTCAATAAAACACAGGTAAGCATCTTTCAGGTATTCTCTGCTTTCAGCCAGGATCCCTCTGACATCAGCAATGATATCGCTCGTTCCATGTCCTCTTCTGAATCTGGCTTGAATTTCTGGCAGTTCCCTGTTGATATATTGCTGTAGCCGCTTTTGAATGATCTTCAGCAAAATTTTACTTGTGTGTCATATTAATGATATTGTTTGATAATTTCCACATTTGGTGGGATCACCTTTCTTGGGAATAGGCATAAATATGAATCTCTTCCAGTAGGTTGGCCAAGTAGCTGTCTTCCAAATTTCTTGGCATAGACAAGTGAGTACTTCCAGCTCTGCATCTATTTGTTGAAACATTTCAGTTGGTATTCCATCAGTTCCTGAAGCCTTGTTTTTCATCAATGCCTTCAATGCAGCTTGGACTTCTTCCTTCAGTACCATTGGTTCTTGCTTATATGGTACCTCCTGAAATGGCTGAATGCCAACCAATTCTTTTAGGTATGATGTTTCTGTGTATTCCTTCTATCTTCTTTTGATGCTTCCTGAGACATTGAATATTTTCGCCACAGAATCTTTCAACATTGCAACTCGAGGCTTGACTTTTTTCTTCAGTTCTTTCAGCTTGAGAAATGCAGAGCATGTTCTTCCCTTTTGATTTTCCATCTCCAGGTCTTTGCACATGTCACTATAATACTTTACTTTGTCTTCTTGAGCCACCCTTTGAAATCTTCTGTTCAACTGTTTTACTTCACCATTTCTTCCTTTCACTTTAGCTACTCAATGTTCAAGAGCAAATTTCAGAGTCTCTTCTGACATTCACTTTGGTTCTTTCTTTCGTTTCTGTCTTTTGAACGACCTCTTGCTTTCTTCATGTATGACGTTCTTGATGTCATTTCATGACTTGTCTCAATCTATAGAAGTGTAAGACTAAACAGATGTTTCCTGTCCCTGACACACTCAACATACAATGGTGGGACAGGCATAGGACAACTTCTATAGACATTCCTGTCCAAAAAAGGCGAAAGTGGGAGGCCATCAAGGAGTTGCTGGTCCATAGCAATTCTGAAATTCATCTGGGCAAATGTTAAAGGCTGGAGATAGTTTTCCATGGCTTTTGACTCCACCTTCTGGGCTCCTGGTTCCATTCTCTGAGCCATCCTTGCTTTATTCATGAAAGCTGGAAGGTGTTCTCAGAGGAATAATTTTCTCAGTCTGTTTCCTGTGGGTACAATTTTGGGGGTGGGCAATGGATCCTTTCATTTTGTATTGCCTTCCTTTCAGTCCAGAGCCCTGGTGGTGCAGTGGTTAAGAGCTCAGCTGCTAACCAAAAGATCAGTGGTTCGAATCCACCAGCTGCTCTTTGGAAACCCTCTGGGGCTGTTCTACTCTGTCCAAAAGGTCACTATGATTCAGAATCGACTCCATGGCAACAAGTCTTTTCAGTCCAAATTGGCAGTGTTTCTGCTGATAGAATGGGAGAAGGGCACACAGGGATTTCAACAGTTGTGGCCATTCATTCTTTCTGAAACTGGGGGACACATACATGGGTCACCTCTCTATTACTCTTTGAACCTTCTTGTGTGTCTTCAATATTTCATAATAAATGTTTTGAAAAGAAAATATTTTTAAAAGTGTATTGTATGTGTGCATGAATAGATAGATAGATCAAGGAACAGAATAGAAAATCTGGAAGTAACCCAAGTACATATGGAAATTTAGTATATGATAAAAGTGGTCTTTCAAATCTTTGGAACAAGTTTGACTTTTTAGTAAATGATGCTGAGACAATTAAATAGCCATACCTCACCTCACACCATACACAAAAATAAAATCCAACTACTTCAGAAATATAAATGTAAAAAATGAAATCATACAAGCACGAGAGGGAAAAACAAGTGAATTTCTCTATGGGGAAAGGATTTTCCATTATGACTCAAAATCCAGATGACATGAAAGAACAGACGGATAAATTTGAACACATAAAAATTGAAAAGAAACCTATGTATACAAAAAGAAACAAACAACAAAAAACGCACCATAGTCATTGTTTCTCCTTCTTCTTTTTTTTTAAGGTAGAAAGTATTTGCAACATATACCAGAGATACCCACCGCTCGTCTGTCAATTTGTTGTACTGTGGTGGCTTGTGTGTTGCTCTGATGCTGAACAGGTTTCAGTGGAGCTTACAGACTAAGACAGACTAGGAAAAAAGGCCTGGTGATCTACTTCAGAACATTAGCCGCTGGAAACCCTATGGATCACAACAGAACATTGTCCAATAGAGCCCTCTATGTTGGAAGGCATTCAGAATACAGAGTGGCCACAACAATGGACTCGAGCACACCAACGATCTTGAACAGTCCATCAGGACTGGGCAACATTTAGTTTTGTTGTACATGGGGTTGATATAAGTCAGAGCCAACTCAGTGACAACTAACACCATCAGAGACACAAGGTCAATTCACTAATATATAAAAAAATTCTCAAGGACTGTGTAGAGAGAAGTGAAGAGGCCAAGTTGGTGGTAGCGTAGTTTTTGGACCTCTCTGAATTCTCGCAGAAGAACAGACAGGGCAACTAGAGAGTGTAACAGAAACCCACAGATGACATGAACAATAAAACTGGGTCACAAGGGATTCTCAGGACCTTCAAAATACTAGCAGTGTTTGGGAACAAGCCGTGAACAGCTGCAAAAGTTTGTGTGTTTTTGGTGTCTGTGTAAGACAGAGAAGACAGAAGCAACAGGTTATCTGATGGATGCAAGAAGGGGAGAACCCCAAAATAGCCAACAGGTTTTCATCACAAACACAGAAGGCTGTTTTGAGAATAGCGACTGAAGCTGGAAGGTATCGCCAAAGTCAGTAATGGGTGATCGCAGGGTGTCCCCGGGAAAGTTTGAAAGCGCTGGAGCTCTCAAAGCTGACCCACCAGGACATTCATCCAGGACAGGCCCTATGCCCAGGTGAAACTGCTGTGAGAAGAACCAAAATTTTGCAGAAAAGGGACAATTGAGAAACAGGAAAGAGAAGGCCTAGATAAAACGGGAAGAGGGAAACAGCCAGGGAATTTCAGAAGCTGAGCTGCCATATTTTTGAAGCACTCCACAAAAAAGACAGAAGGGGAGCTCGATGGAGTTAGGAAAGCTGTCTGGAGCTCTGACTCCTCAGTGGTTGGGAAAACTAAGATCACGTAAAAATGAACAAACCAGAGAAGGACTGAGGTCACCGTTCAATAAGTTCTATCAGAACTTCCAATGTTCTTTAAGAAAAGTTAAGAAAAAGGGAGGAAAAAAGACCAAGAAAACCATTAGAAAAATGGGCAAAGACATGAACATGCCAAACCCCCAAATACAAATGGTCCTGACACATAAGAAAAAATGCTCAACTTTATCTGTAATGAAAAATCAAACACTGAGATGCCATTTCTCCCAGATAAGATTGGCGAAAATTCAAAAGCATGACCACACATGGAGTTGGCAAGGCTGTGGGGCATGGCCACCCCTGTCCACTGTGGGAGAGTATGAATGGTACGGCTCTGTGGGAGGAACCACACCACACCAACGTTCACCCTTTGACTCAACAACGCCCAGAGTCAGGTTGTTTCAGGCAGGCGTTGTGCATGGGGTCACATGATGTCAACAGAACCTGGCTTCTCCTTTTCCAGTTGTTGACCTGTTTTCCTTGAGGTTGGCACATGCTCAGGCAGGCCCTCCCTTTGGGATTGAAGCAGCTCCAACCTCGAATTCTCTCAAGGTTCAAGTGCAGCAGGAAAGAAGTCTCTTTCCCAGAAGTCCTAGCTCCAGCTGGGTCATGTGCTCACCTGTAAACCAATCACTGTGCTGATGTTAGTCAGAGGCTCTGATTGGCTTAGACTAGGTCACATGATCATCCCTGCCCAGAACCTTTAGGCTTAGAGACGTGATGGGGTGGTTTCCACAACTGAAATCTAGATACAGTCATGTGAAGTAAGATGAATGAGTGTTAGGTGTCAAACCCAGCAGATAATAACCAGCATTCATGGTGTGATTACTTCCTGAAGTGATTACGATGATACACTGCCTCACAGGGTTGCTGACTGGGTGCGATGTGGTAATGCATATAACGTACTTAGAACCGTGCCTGGCATGCAGTGAATATTACCCACTATTATCATCACTATTTGCTAGTAGCACCATCCTCAACTCCTCCCATATCACTTAATCTTCACCTGTGAGGTAACAATAATGCCTATGAGGTGGGTATTCTTGTCTCCATCTCACAGATGAGAAAACCAAGGCTCAGAGAGGTTGTGTAATTGGCTCAAAGTCACACAGCTAATGGGAGATGGAGCCAAGATTTGAACCCCATACTCTGACTTGTGTGCTTAATTGTCAATTCTCATTAGTCACGGTAGTGGTGGTTGTTGTCAGGTGTCATTGATTTGGTTCCAACTCACAGCAACCCTGTGTACAACAGAAAGAAACCCTGCCCAGTCCTGCACCATCCTCACAATCATTGTTATACTGGAGCCCATTGTTGCAGCCACCGTGTCAATCTATCTCTTTGAGGGTCTTCCTCTTTTTCACTGACCCTCTACTTTACCAAGCATGATGTCTTTCTCCAGGGACTGATCCCTCCTGATAACCTGTCCAAAGTATGTGAGACATAGTCTCACCATCCTTGCTTCTAAGGAGCATTCTGGCTGTACTTCTTTCAAGACAGATTTGTTCATTCTTCTGACAATCCACAGTATATTCAATATTCTTTACCAACACCATAATTCACAGTAGTCAGGTTCCATTAAAGACACTGAAAGCACTGAATTAGCAAATACTGACTCATTGCTCCTAGAAGAAATACAGGGTTAGGTTCCTGCGAGCCTCTGGTCACAACACTTTTGTCCATCAATTAGTACATAGCCTTTTATGTGTACTTTTGCTTAAAGAAGGAGCCCTGGGGGAGCAGTGGTTAAACCGCTCAGCTGCTAACTGAAAGGTCAATGGTTCAAACTCATCAGCTGCTCTTTGGGAGAAAGATGTGGCAGTCTGCTTCCGTAAAGATTACCGCCTTGGAAACCCTATGGGGCAGCTCTACTCCGTCCTATAGGGTCACTGTGAGTGGGTACTGACTTGACGTCAGTGGGTTTGATTTTGGGTTTTGGTCTGCTTAACGACACATGATTTAATATATATTGTTGATTCATTAGCATTGAACTAATGGTCAGCGGCCCTATAACTGGTGCCTGAAAGAAGCTTATCTGACACAGGCATTTTCTCCATAACGGACGTCACTTCAGCAATATGCCTGGGGCCATTTGAAATAGCAAAATCACCAACAAAAACACACGAATGTGAAAAATGTAGCACTACGTAAACTGTGAAAAGGCCACTTGTTTACACTCTAAGAGCTGAAACAAGAAGGCAGAGTGTCGCCTTGTTCAAACTCAGTGGCAACATGAGTGTTGGGAGACTGACATTTTTCACTGCTGTGCGCGTGGCTGTGAAAGACCATGGAACACCATGAGTACTGATTTTGGGGTGACAAATAAATTTTAGTGAGTAGACGAATTCACAAATATGGAATCTGTGAATAATGAGGATCAACTGTATGTGGGCCAAGAGCCAGTGGCAATGGGGCTCACCACCACCATTTGCCGTCACATGGATTCCAACTTATGAAGACCCCCATGTGTGTCAGAGTAGAACTGTACTCCATAGGGTTTTCAATGGCTGTTTTTTCAGAAGTGGATCACCAAGCCTTTCTTCTGAGGTGCCACTGGGTGAACTCGAACCACCAATCTTTTGGTTAGCAGCTGAGCATATTAACTGCACCACTATATGGTAATACATTTAAACCAAAACAGAAACAAGCAAACCTGTTGCCCTCAAGTCAATTGCGATTCGTGGAGACCCCATGTGTTACAGAGTAGAACTGTGTTCCATAGAGTTTTCTTGGCTGTAATCTTTATGGAAACAGATGCCAGGCCTTTCTTCCATGGCATCTCTGGGTGTGTGCAAACTGCTAACCTATGTAGATGCATGCAAACCAGCTGTGTCAATATTTAAAGCCCCCCATAATAGCATGAAGGAGCCCTGGTGGCGCTGTGGTCGAGCACTTGGCTGTTAACTGAAAAGTCAACGGTTCGAACCCGCAAGTTGCTTTTTCTGAGAAAGATGTAGCTGTCTGCTTCTGTAAAGATTACAGCTTTGGAAACCCTATGGGGCAGTTCTCCTCTGCCACGTCGGTTACTCTGAGTTGAAATCGACTCAACTGCAGTGGGTCTGGTTTTTTTTTTTTGGTTTGCGTAACAGCATAAATTAGATTCTCTCAGTGGTAAATTTTCAAGCTGGTTTTAATTTGGAAATCCTTTTAAACTCCATGAATGCCTTTAAGAAATAATTCTGAAAGAGGTGAGAATGAGCAAAATACCTTCCTGCCATTCTAGCAGCCTGAAGGAGTTAATGTCACTTCCAAAGCTTTGTGAAACTTACAAAGGAGGGAGGAACTTAGATGCTGAGAAAGGGAAATTCAATGAATCATGGGAGTCTGGATTAATTCCCAAATTAAGTTGTTATCCTAAGAATTTATGAACAGAGGGATAAGAGGTTTAGCAGAATCCCCAGAGGCAGATATTAGACATGAACATCAACCTTTGCAGCTCTTTGAATGTTATTTATCACATCTCCTCTATTTTGTGGTCTGGGGCCTGGAGCCCCAGGCCCATGATCGTAATGTTTTAAATGGCCAGGATCACAAGCGGTTGCTCACACCTGGAGGTAGGAAGGACAGGGGAAGATAAATGGGGCACAGACGAGACACAGACGTGCTCCCAGCCCGTTGATGCAGACCGTGGGAGGTGCACAGTTTATCCAGCTCAAGTTTAGTGCTTTGCAGGCCTCTCTGGAAGCTTCACTTGGGATTTTTTCCATTTAATAAGTCCAGAGGTCGTTGGGAAATTAAAATAAGCACCCTTTTTCTGCTCTGTTTTCTGAGTGCAGCCCAGGACTGGAGGGCCTAATGGTGCGTGGATTAGGGGATGAGACACTCCAGCTTCACCCACCCCCCTAGGAGCAACTCCAGCCAAGGGGAGCGGGTGCGGCTCCCCATCTAAAGAGATGCTGAAGTGTCCGGCCACCTGAGCTCACCTGGGGTCAGTGTGTGTCTCCTCCCTCTGCAGAGGGTTTTGGAGAGACCCGAAATAGTTCCACGGTAATTCCTTCCAGGGCTTTGGTGGATCAAGGGCAGAATTTTCACCTTCCATGCGGGAGACCTGGGTTCGACTCCTAACGGATGCACCTCATGCGCAGCCACCACCCGTCTGTCAATGGAGGCTTGTGTGTTCCTAGGATGCTGAACAGGTTTCAGTGGAGCTTGACTTGAACCATCCCCTGGATTTCTGTATGACTGATAGCATTGGGTGGGGGCATGGAGGAAAGCAGGTGCCCCAAAGCGGCCCTGGGACCGGGCCTGGGTTCTGAGGCGAGGGCCGCAGGCAGAGCGGGATGGAGCAGTGTTCATGTGTGACCAGGCCTGAGCACGACGCCCAGTGGGGCAGGGGATACTTGCCCTTGTCTGGCTGCAGAGTGGAGGGATCAGGACACGTGGGCTTCTCCCGAGTTTGCTCTGAATGTGCTCCCGGGGCGCCCGGCGGTCGCAGCTGACGCGGGTGCTTCCTGGCAGGGCTCCTGAGCAGCAGGCATCAACGAGGGGGCTCATGGGAGATACCCAGAGATGCCCAAATATACAGAGAGGGTCTTGGGGGGCAGGAGGTTGCAAGTCAGCAGAATCTGAGCATCTGTGATAAAGTGAACTTATGTGTATGTGCAGGCTGCTACTGTCTAGAGAAATGCAAGATAAACAAGGTTTTAACCTCCTTGAGCCTCAGTTTTCTCATCTGTAAAATGGGGAACATAATAGCCACCCCAGAGAGTTGTTGTGGGGACTACTTAGATAACGAGTAAAGTGTCTATTGCTGCCTGATACATGTTGCTACGCACTGTCAAGGCCTTTCGGACTCACAGCAACCCCATGTGTAACAGACCAAAACATTGCCTGGTTCTGCGCCAACCTCACAATGGTAGGTATGTTTGAGTGCATTGTTGCAGCCACCGTGTCAATCCATCTCACTGAGGGTCTTTCTCTTTTTTGCTGACCCTCTGCTTTACCAAGCATGATGTCCTTCTCCAGGGACTGGTCCCTCCTGATAACATGTCCAAAGTAAGAAGTCTTTCCATTCTCGCTTCTAAGGAGCATTGTGCCTGGACAGATCTGTGCATTCTTTTAGCAGTTTATGGTATATTCAATATTCTTCACCAGCACCATAATTCAGAGGCGTCGATTCTTCTTCGGTCTTCCTTATTCATTGTCCACCTTTCGCATGCATATGAGGTGATTGAAATACCATGGCTTGGGTCAGGCTCACTTTAGTCCTCAAAGTGACATCTTTGCTTTTTAACACTTTAAGGAGGTGTTTTGCCGCAGATTTGCCCAGTGCAATGCATCGTTTGCTACATGGTAGCTACTAAATTTCCATTTCCCTCCTCTTCCTCCTCTCCCGCGTTGCTCCATTGGCTTTATTCAGCTATGCATCTGTTTGCTTCACATGTTACCCAGAGCCATCATGGTGCTTCACAACCTGTCTTCTTGGTAGTCCAACATGGAGTCATGCCGACTTTTTGGTCCCATATGAGAAGTCTCTGTTGCTGAGCCCCCTTGGCTGCCTCCCCACACAGGGTGTCTCTGAATGTGGAGGGTAGGATTGGTGGTCATTGCTCAGCTGGGAGGAGAGTGGAAGTTTCTTGGTGGGGGTGGGTGGTGGTCGCAGCATCTGTCTGCGGGCTCCGTGATTGTTGTGGAATGGTAAATGGGGCCTCTCCAGGTGGCACTCCAGTGGGAAGGCTCGTACTTTGGGGAGGGGCTGGATCCACACTTTATGCAACACAATCCCAGCAAGTTGCCAGAACAGGATGTAGGAGGGGAGACAGGTGTTTGGAGGCATGATGAGCGGCTGGTGGGGCAGGGGTCTCAGGTGTGGTGGTGGCGAGAAGTTGGGGAGGGACGGGTGGCACAACGGTCATGAGGAGACACCAGAAAGTGCCACGAGCCTAGCGGGGTGGGTCCGAGGTGGGTCTGCGGCCGCAGGTGGGAGGCTGCAACAGGGTGGGGCCACGGCACGCTGTCCAGGTGCGGGAAGCTTGAAGGAGAGGCTGGTCGGAGGCTGACAGCCAGCTTGATACCAGCCTGGGAGTGGGGCTTTGTGTTCCTGGCGAAATGGAGAAGTCACATCAAGAGCTGGGGACGTAATGTTCAGGATGTACCACAAGGTGGCACTCGCCACAAAAGAATTTGAGCACTACTTAAAACTCAACCACAAATTTAATCTGAGCCTTGTCCTGGTTGTTTTTTCTCGTTTCTAGTTGATTCTGACAACCTAAGCTGGCATTATCACTGGATCTAGTTCAGAGCATCAGGCAGCCCTGTGAACTCTGCTGATAACGAGTAGTTCAACCTTCAAAGAGACCTGCAAACACTGATAAATCCGAGACATAATTTCCTAGAAGGATACACTTGTTCCCCAGGGTACAGAAACCAGTTGCTGTGGAGTCGACTATGACCCATGGTGACCCCATGTGTGTCCGAGTACAGCTGTGTTCCATAGGGTTTTCAGTGGCTGGGTTTTTGGATTTGGACCACGAGGCTTTCTTCCAGGCACCTGTGAGTGGATTCGAACCTCCAACCTTTCGGTTGGCAGTCCCGCGCGTTAACTGTTTGCACCACGTGGATACTCCAAGGTACTCACAACTAGGGTACAGAAACAGGGACAAGTTCAGAGAGTAGAGCAGAGCGGCCTTCAGAGTGTGACTGTGATTTTTGTCCTAATTCTGGCATTCTAAGGAAATGGAGGAGTTTGGTTTATGCAAAAATTATTCTCTATTTCTATACTCCTACATATCTCTGACTTCTTTACCTCCGTTGCTTCTCCGTCGCATGCACTGCTACTTCTCAAGAGTGATCAGGATAACAGACAGCTTTCCTTCAGCTACTGAGAACCATGTAGCACCTCAGGGCACAGCGCCCTGCCTCGGGGGCACGAGGAGTGGGGAGGGAGTGGCAGGACCCCTGTGACAATGATGTGCTGCGAAGGGAATCTGGACCTTTGGAACGTCGGAAACAAGAATGTTTGGTGCCCTCCTGGAAAGTTAAATAAACAGCAAACTGTCACAATCATTTGTTTTCTTCTTCACTTTCTAGTTTCTTGATGTGTTTGTGTGTGTGTGTGTGAAGGCGTGAGCATATGCGTGTGTGTGTGAAGGTGTGAGCATATGCGTGTGTGTGCATAATCGCCTTTCAAAAGTGGCATACAGTAATACGATTCTGGCCTCAAAATGCAGGATTTTGGCTTCATCTCCACATCAGCCAGCATTAAAAAAAACGCACAGAACAAAACAAAACCCTTCGTATTTTTTGTGGGATAAGTTGTATTTCCCAAGAGTTACGTGAGAGTCCTAACCTTGTGACGTGGATACCTCTGTGAATTGAGCTTACACGTTTCTCCTCGTGCCTAACATGTCTCTTCACCCTCAACCCCCTCACTTCCTGGTCTTCTACGTCTCGGCAAGACTTCCAGTGACAGAGACCGGAAGCAAGATGGCGGACGCAGCGCGGGCAGTCCAGTCTCAGGAGTCAGCGTGGAGATGGGAAAGGAGGAGCCTCACGTTTAGGCAGCCTGGGAAGTGTGATGTTTCACATGGAGCGATAGTACAGAGGACCATCAGGCAGGGCAAGATGCCACCCCAGCAGTTCTGCAAGCAGAGAACCTGCTCAACAGTGGGAATTGGACTGGGTTTTAGTCCTGGGGGCGCAATGGTTAAGAGCTACGGCTGCTAACCAAAAGGTTCGCATCCACCAGCTGCTCCTTGGAAACCCTATGGGGCAATTCTACTCTGTTCTATAGGGTTGCTATGAGTTGGAGTTGACTTGACGGCAACGGGTTTGATTTTTGGGTTTCTCCAAGAAGCAGATGCAAAGATGGAGTTTTATTACGGCATTGACCCCGGATGTCCTGCATAGAAGGTGAGAATTCCACCACTGAGCTGTCAATGCCTCCTATAAAGTATAATCAGGTGCTTTATAAACATGGATCTCTGCATGGTGGGATTACTGATAATTTTTGGGTTTTCTTCTTTTTTAACAAATACACTTTATTTTATACTTTTAACAGCATTTTAAAAGCACCAATTAATGTATAAGGCTCTCGGAGTGTGTTGAGATTCCCATCAGGGGTGTAACAAGGCCACGGGGTATGCTTGTGTGCCCTCCCTATGAGCTGCTGCTTCTGTTGTGACAGAGTTGACCAGGAGGAGCAGGTCTCCATTGTCCCTCTGCCCCTCCTTTGGGCCATTGACTCGGCAGAGCTGTGAGCTTCCCAGGTTTGATGTCTCCCAGGGTAGAATTGAAATCAGCCCAGCAAGGGCTGTGAACCCGAGCTCCACAGCCCTCACCAGGCCTGTCTCATGGAGGGCAGCAGGGCTTGTTGAGTGGACACCAACTCAGAGTGACCCCATGTGTGTCAGAGTAGAACTGTGCTCCATAGGGTTCTCAATGGCTATTTTTTCAGAAGTAGATCACCAGGCCTTTTTTCCACGGTGCCTCTAGGTGGACTAGACCGCC
Organism: Trichechus manatus latirostris; assembly: GCF_000243295.1. Taxonomy (NCBI): domain Eukaryota; kingdom Metazoa; phylum Chordata; class Mammalia; order Sirenia; family Trichechidae; genus Trichechus; species Trichechus manatus. The sequence goes on along the minus strand of NW_004444101.1, from coordinate 1,449,246 downwards.
AACCTTTCAGTTAGCAGCTGAGCGTGTTAACTGTTCCACCATCCCTAACTCTATCTACCTCCAGCGACAGTTTGCAGTAATTTTCAGCTGCTTATGAAATCTCCAATCCCCCCGCCCCCCGCCAGCCCCCGCAGGCTACCCAGCCCGGAGGCACGCAGGTTCTCCTTGTTCTGAGTGCCTCAAGACAGATGCAGCAGGCCTCTCCATTGGTGGTGTTAATTTAGCAGTGTCCGCAGACCCGAGATGCCCAGCTCTACGCAGGCCTGTTGAAACGCGAACACCAATGAGGACAGTCCTCTCTGGCCATGTGACACTGTGAGGTTCCATAAACAAAGACCTTGATCAGTTAACTACTCTTGTGAGTTCTCATATGATCTCCCTGCCAGTTATCTGGAGTTTTAGAAAATAAATTATTTCATCTCCAAGGTTTTCAGCCTCTTTCTTTGCTGAGCATATGGGAAAACCTTGGCAGAAGCCAGCCCTGGCTGGCCGTGGCGATGTTCCTTCCCTTCTCTCCCATTCTAACTATCACCAGGCTCCCAGGCTCATGTAATAAGAATCAGCTTCTCCCTTTCGTGATTTCACTGCTTAATAGGATGGACATGGTATGGCTTAATTAGAGGCCTGGTCTCATTTTGACAGTCTTTTGAACTCTACGTAGTGCACAAATTTTACATCTTCCAGCCGCTGTCATTATTTCTAGAAAAGTGCAAGCTGGGATTGGCAATGGTGTTACCTCTGCAGACAGTCTGAAAAACCAAGCTATATAAATCCAGCTAGGAAAACGCCTAGCCAAGTTTATTCTTAAACATGACCTAATATCATTGGGCAGCTGTCTTTTGGCTAAGACTGGGGGAGACTTCAATTCTGGCTTTAGGGGCCAGAGTTAGAGATTATTAATGAAAGCTCTTGGCTGTTCTTACTACATCCATTTCTAGAAAGAAAACAATGTAACTTAACAACACAGTGGCAAACATGCACAGGATGGAAGATGGTGTGGAAATTGAGATCTGTTTCCCATCAAGCCCGCCATATGCAACCAACTCAGAGCATCACCTGGGGGTCCTTCTCTCCTGTCCTCCCTCTGTCTTCTCTCCAGTGGTCCCTGTATTCCCTTTAGAGTTTTCATACACTGATCACCACAGGCAGGCTCCGTCCTCCCTAAAGGCCTCCACCCACAGGCACTATGTACAGAACATGAAGATGATTGGACTTGGGAATCTTCAAGGTAAAGGATCTAGAAGTCAAACAAACGCTCCAGTCCTTTAGGATTGGAGGCAATCAAATGTTTCCTGTGCTACAATGGCCATCTCTCATAATTATAATGGTCCCTGGGTGGCGCAAATGGTTTGCACTCAACTACTAACCTAAATGCTGGCAGTTCAAATCCGCCCAGCTGTGCCATGGAAGAAAGCCCTGGCGATATGCTTCCATAAAGATTACAGCCAATGAAAACATTCCCCTTGAGAACAGGAACAAGACAAGGATGCCCTTTATCATCACTCCTATTTAACATTGTGCTGGAAGTCTTGGCTAGAGCAATAAGGTAAGAAAAAGAAAGAAAAGGCATCCAAATTGGTAATGAAGAAGTGAAACTGTCCTTGTTTGTGGATGATATGATACTATACAAAGAAAACCCTAAAGATTCCACAAGAAATCTACTGGAACTAATAGAAAAATTCAGCAGAGTAGCAGGATACAAGATAAACATACAAAAATCAGTTGGATTCCTGTACACCAATAAAGAGAATGATGAAAAGGAAATCAGGAAAACAATACCATTTATAATAGCCCCTAAAAAAATAAAATACTTAGGGATAAATCTAACCAGGGATGTAAAATACCTATACAAAGAAAACTACAAAACTCTACTGCAAGAAACCCAAAAGGGTCTACATAAATGGAAAAACACACCATGCTCACGGATATAGACTCAACACTGTGAAAATGACAATTTTACCCAAAGCAATTTACAAATACAATGCAATCCTGATCCAAATACCAACAACATTCTTTAAAGATTTGGAGAAACTAATCATTAACTTCATATGAAAAGGGAAGAAATTCCGGATAAGTAAAGCACTACTGAAGAAGGATAAAGTAGGAGGACTCACACTACCTGACCGCAGAACCTACTATACAGCTGCGGTAGTCAGAACAGCCTGGTACTGATACAACAACAGATACATTGACCAATGGAACAGAATTGAGAACCCAGATGTAAATCCATCCACGGTCACCTGATCTTTGACAACGGCCCAAAGTCCATCAAATGGGGAAAAGACAGTCTTTTTAACAAATGGTACTGGCAAAATTGGATGTCCATCTGGAAAAAAATGAAACAGGACCCATACCTCACACTATATATAAAAACTAATTCAAAATGGATCAAAGACCTAAATATAAAGCCCAAAACTATAAAGTTCATAGAAGAAATAATAAGATCAAAGCTAGAGGCCCTGATACACGGCATTAACAGGATACAAACCATAACCAACAACACACAAACTCCAGAAGATAAGCTAGATAACTGGGATCATCTAAGAATTAAACACTTATGCTCATCAAAAGACTTCACCAAAGAGTAAAAAGAGAACCTACAGACTGGGAAAAAATTTTTGGACATTACAAGTCAGACAAAGGTCTAATCTCCATAATCTACAAGAAAATCCAACACCTCTACAACAAAAAGACAAATAATC
>NW_004444101.1:1436655-1446444 GCF_000243295.1 Trichechus manatus latirostris | reverse complement strand
CTGAGATCATCTGGGCAATGGTCCTGCCCTCCAGACTCTGGGTGCTGGCAGTACCCTCTGGATTGTAGGTGGAGGTCTCTTGGCCCTGGGCTTCAGTTCCTCCTTCCAGGCCCTCTGGGATGGCAACTCAGCTCCCTCGGCTTTAGGCGGTCCCTTTCTCCTAGTCCATATGAGTGGTGACCTCACCCCCTCATCCCAGCAAGCCCCATTCTTCTGTACCTTGAGCATAGCAGCTCTGCCCCTCAGCTTTGGGAGGCAGCTGCATCCCCCTAACACACCTTAAGGGCAGCTCCACACTATGGAACCGAGTTGGAGAAACCTTGAAGGCTGTGGCCCCACCCTTTGAGATCTAGGAGACTATGGCCCCACCCTTTGAAACAGAGAAGGCCCTGCTTCTCGTGATCCTTCCAACAGTTCTGCTAATCTCTGAGCTGCTCCATGGACGATCCTTTTCTTTTTTTAGAGGACAACAGATGTAACTTCTTTGGCCTGTTTCCTGCCTGTAGAATTCCAAGACACAGATAGTGTTTTTTCCTTTCATTCTTTCTCTGTCCCCTTCAGTCTAAGCTGATGGATTTTCTGCTGTGGTCATTGGTTAGATTCGTCAGTCACAGGCTTAAACTCTTTAACATAAGATTGTGTAGCCATGTCCTTGGTGAACATTCTAGGACACGTGTCCTTAGTTTGCACAACAGAATTTTCCAAATCTTTAAGTTTTGTTTTCATTTTGCACAGTTCATTTTTAAGTCCATCTCTTTCCTCTTGCAAGGAGAAACCATGCAGCCCCTTTAAGATCTTGCTTAGAAATCTGCTCAGCCAGATATCCAAGTTCATCACTTGCAAGTTCTACCTTCCACCAAACCTTTGAACATAATTTAGACAAGTTATTTGCCATTGCATAAAAAGCATCACCCTTCTTCCGTTATCCAATCACCTGTTCATCATATTCTTTTAAAGCTTCACCAAAAGCACGTTTAACATCCACAGTTCTAGCAACATTTCATTGCTGGCGCCATATGTATTCTCTAGGACGACAGAGACTTTCTCTACAGCTCTCCTCACTTCCCTCTGAGCCCTTACCAGAATCACTGTTGATGTCCATAATTCTACCAACAGTCTCTTTAAGGAAATCTAGGCTTTCACTACTAGGCACCTTAAAACCCTTCTAGCCTTTACCCATTACCCAATTCCAAAACCACTTCCACATTTTAGGTATTTGTTAGAGCAGCACCCCGACTTCTCGGTACCAAATTCTGTCTGAGATAACTCGTGTTGCTCTAACAGAAATACCACAAGTGGATGGCCTGAACAAACCTTGGTTTTGAAATTTCTTTTCTCACAGTTAAGGAGATTACAAGTCCAAATTTGGGGTGCCAGCACTAGGAAAAGGCCTTCTTTCTCCGTTGGCTCTGGGGGAATGTCCTTGTCTCTTCAGTTTATTTCCTGGTTCCTTGGAGACCTCCATGCGGCTTGGCATCCATCTTCCCCACCTCTGCTTCTCCTGTTTGCTTGTGTAATGCCCTTTATATCTCAAAAGAGATTAATTTAAGACACTCCTTACATTAATCCTATCTCATTAACATGACAAAGACAACCCATTCTCAAATGGGATTATAACCGCAGGCTTAGAGGTTAGGATTTACAACACATATTTTGGGGAAACACAATTCAATACATAACAAAGTTAGCTCTGATTAAATTTTAAGGTTGATCATATTTTTGCCTTTAATTGGTTTCAGGCTTCCATAAGGACACAGCTCATTATCAGGAATTCCTGAGTGCAAACCCGAAGTTCCACCCCCCAGTCTCTGGCTCCCTTTTCAGACTTGCATGGGAATAACTTTGCCCTTGAACTTTCCCATAAAGTATTTTGAAGACCCTGATGTATTAACTCCTTCGTTACCTCCCTCCCCTGCTTTATCATTTTTCTTGCAATGAGCTGTGAGTCTTTTGCTAAATTCCCTTTCCTTCATGGATGTCTCCCTCTGGGCATAAGGACAGTGCTGGTGCCTGTATTCACTTTCCGAAGTATATGTGCCGGTTATTTACCTATTTGCTCTCAGATGGGGCTGCCAGGTTTAGCAAATTAACATACTGGATGCCCAATTAAATTTGAATTTCAGGTAAGCAATGAATAGTTTCTAGTATAACTTTGTACCCAATATTTCACAGGATCAAATTGTTAACAGCAACTGGCAGGGTTAGATAGGATGCTTAGGGAGAAGTGAGTCTTTGTCAATGGAGGAGGAATAAATTGGAAAAGGAGGGTGAGAATGGCTGCCCAACTTGAAGAATGTAATCAATGTCACTGAACTGTACATGTAGAAATCGTTGAATTGGTGTGTGTTTTGCTGTGTATATTTTTAATGACAATAAACACTATTAAAATATATTATTATGTTTAATTACATATTAAAATGATTCATTATACTAAAAATTATTATTTATCTGCAATTTGAATTTAACTGGGCATTCTGCATTTAATCTGGCAACCCCACTCTCAGAATCTGCCTGACACCTGCTCTCCTTATATCACAGGGACCCCCATTGCTCGGTTCCTTTGTCGTCCAGAATCTGGAAACCAAAAAAAGCACTAACCCTTTGCCATCATGTCAATTCGAACTCATAGCGACCCTATAGGACAGAGTAGAACTGCTCCATAGGGTTTCTAAGGAGCAGCTGGTGGATTCGAACTGCTGACCTTTTGGTTAGCAGCCAAGCTCTTAACCACTGCACCACCAAGGCTCCCAGATAGGTTTGGTTAAGATTGGTGGGCAGAGGACAGGAAGCCCTAGGCTGTATCTCCTTTCTCTTCTTCTGGTGGAGTCTCCAGCCACAGCTAAGCTTCTCCAAGGCTCCAGCTCTGGCTGGATATATCTGCCATGGATGCACGTTCCACTAGGTGGCCGGGATCCTGGGATATTATGAGACTGCTCCTCCTTGTGATCCCCCAGCCCTGGAGATGGCAGCAGCTGTCTGCTGTCACTATTCTCCATTTTGCCTCACCATCGCTGTTTGGACTCAGATCTCCCAGTACTTGTTTAAGCAATTTCCTGGATTAAATTTCCTCGGTTGGAATACTTAAGATGGTTTCTGTTTTCCTGACTAGCCCTTAGAAGCATATTTTCTATTTTCTCCTCCCGTTTCTTGGAGCCCTGTTGCCTTTGTCTCTTTGGCCAGTCACAGGTACTATCTGCTTATTCCCTTCTCCCTCCACTTTCTTCCTCAGCCGTCTTTGCCTGTAAAGAAGGCAAACTGTAGGTTACAACACAAGTGCTTTGTTACTAGTGCGAATGCATCAAAGATACTTCGCTATGAAAATTTAAGTAACTTCATAGCTATCTGTAAAATTACATTACCATCACTCACTTACACTCTAATGTTGTTATTAGACAAAAATGTAGTCATAGTTCTTGAAGAGAGAAGTAGAGCCTGCAGTGACAGTGAACTCGCCCAACTCTGACTACACCCATGGAGTGTGCCATCTGTTAAGTCTGTTACAAAAGAGAAAAAAGGATTGAGATGTCCTGCTATAGGGTAATAAAAGAGATTGTCAAAACTTTCAAACTTATTTCTATTTCTTTCCTGATGGTTGCACGTAGATGTCTGGTCCTCACCAATCCATGCTACAAAATAAAGCACATGGTCAGCAAATACTCAAATGTTAATGTCATGATAGATCCTCCATAGTTTAATTACTGGAAAGTGGTTCAAATTGTTTCCCAGTTACACTGACCAGTATTCCAGGATCTGCAACCAGTGCTCAGGAATGTGCCGGCACCATCTTCCGAGGTGGATTCTTTGTCCCACCGCCATGTTACTGCCTCTGCCTCTGAGAACCACCTGAGATTATTGGCCCATGTGCCCAGCTCGTCTCTGTGGTGGATACCAGTCCAGCCCCCACCGTGGCCTGCTTCAGCTGTGGAATACACGTGTCCTTTAATTCTCCCACGCATAGCAGAGACCAGGCTGCAACTTTGAATAAGGATTTATGGAAATTTGGCGGGGGAGGTGTTGTTGTTGTTGTTGTTAGAGGCCTTTGAGTCAGTTCTGTATCATAGAATGAAACATTGCCCGATCCTGCATCCTCCTCCTCATCATTGTTATGTTTGAGCCTGTTGTTGTGGCCACTGTGTCAATTCATCTTGTCAAGGGTCTTCCTCTTTTTTGCTGACCCTCTACTTTACTAAGCATGATGTCCTTCTCCAGGGACTGGTCCCTCCTGATATCATGTCCAAAGTATATGAGATGAAGTCTTGCCATCCTTGCTTCTAAAGAGCATTCTGGCTGTATTTCTTCCAAGACAGATTTGTTCACTCTTCTGGTGGTCCATGGGATATTCAACGTTCTTCACCAACACCATAATTCAAAGGCATCAATTCTTCTTTGGTCTTATTCACTGTCCAGCTCTTGCATGCATATGAGGTGACTTAAAACATCATGGCTTGGGTCAGGCTCATCTTAGTCCTCAAAATGACATCTTCACTTTTGAATACTTTAAAGAAGTCTTCTGTAGCAGATTTGCCCAATGCAATGCGTTGGTTGACTTCTGGACTGCTGCTTCCATGGGTATTGACTGTGGATCCAAGTAAAATGAAATTCTTGAAACTTCGATATTTTCTCTGTTTGTCATGCTGTTGCTTTTTGGTTCAGTTGTGAGAATTTTTGTTTTCTTTATGTTAGGGTGTAATCCATACTGAAGGCTGTGTCTTTGATCTTCATCAGGAAGTGCTTCAAGTCCTCTTCACTTTCAGCGAGCAAGGTTGTGTCATCTGCATATGGTGGGAAATGGATGGGAAAAATATCACAAGAAATGCTTTGAGTTGCTACCATATGTTCCTGTTTTCAGAGATTACCAGATGAAGGGCTTTCTCTCCATGGCTCCTGGCCCAATTCTGCATGGTAAGAGCTGGCTGAGTCTCCACCAGTACACTGTTAAGACATCTCTTTGCCTCTGAGTCCCAGCCAAACTGGCAGAAGCTCCCAGAAAGAGATAAGGAAATTCTTTATTTGCTGTCCCCAGATAGACCTCTTCTTGTTATATTTGACAGTGAGAATATCCACAGCCTTCAAGGGAAACAGCTCACTCACTCAGAGACTCAGAGTGTGGTCCAGCCCCAACAAGATATCCATGCAATAGTCCCAACATCATTGCAATTATTGGGGGTATAGCTATTTAAATTGGATAATATTACATAATGGGTATCAAGAAAAATCTGTTCCTTTTCATAATCTTGAGGATGAGGCTTACAAATCATCCTAAGTCTTTGAGGTTCTCTATTCCTATTGTCCTGAATCAAAAAAATAAAATAAAAAATATGTTCGCACGGGAAGGTGTGTGTGCCCATGCTCAGATACACACATTTACTCATCTCCCTAAATGCATGAGAATCAGCAATGCTTTATATGCACAGTTCCTTCTAAGTGAATATTTATTGAAACAATTCTTCCTTAAGAAAATCTTTTGCAGAGATGTAACCCTGCCCACACTTTTAAAATCTTCTCCAACAATCACCTGTAACAACTGGAGCCCTCTGACGTATATTATCTTGATCATTTCCTTCTTGGAAGAAGGTCTTCTTTTCCCTAGAAGCCACATCTATGAGCTTTTTAATTATTTGAATGTCAGAAAAGAAGAGCGAGGCCCAAAGGCAAATTCAAGTGTCAATACTCCATAGCAAAAGCTACTAATAGTCTATAAATGATAGATGTTTTAAATTATGAAATGATTTGGAGATACAGAAAAATACAGAGAAGTAAATATTCTTTTAGCCAACCATCAGATTTAAGTCATGCTAAGATGTTAATGTTTTGACATGTTTCTTTCAAATTTGCTTCTTTTTTTTTCAATAAGACATTACTAACAAAGTTCAAGTCCCTTTTTTATTCTTGTCGCCTAACTCTCTCTCCCCTGAGACAGCACCATCCTTATGTTAGTTTGAGCTTTTCCTAACTATTTTTAGTGTTTAGTATACAAAATCAATACACAGGTTTTGTTTGTTTTGTTTGTTTTTTTGAGAAGATAATATTCTTCAAATTTGATTTTTTTCCACTTAGTATTAAGTTTAAAGATTCAAGTTAATATGAAACGTGTATAAACTTAATTATAAATCTAAGGAGCCCTAGTGGTACAACAATTAAGCTCTCAACTGCTAACTGAAAAGTTGGCAGTTAGAACCCACCCAGCAGCTCCACGGGAGAAAAGATCTGGCAATCTGCCCTGTAAAGATTATAGCCTAGAAAACCTTATGGGACAGTTCTACCCTGTCACATTGGGTCCCTATGAGTCAAAAATAGACTTGACAGCACCTAACAACAACACAATTATACATCTAGTTCATTTATTCAAACTGTGATATTGTATTCCATCAAATGAATTTCGTCTTTCAGCCAAGAAGGAGTAATAGGAATTGGAATTACTCTCCTGCCTGAAGCAACCAAAAAACATTAAAAAAATACATGAAACAATGAATTTTAAGACACTGGACATTTGACCCTGAAGGACAGTGATTCCTATGGGATAGTAAACAAAGAACAAGAGGCCTACAATTGTCAACTCTTGAGAGAGTTTCCAGGCTACAGTGAAGGGAAGGGAGGACCAGGCAGTCTGTCTCCCTAAGCTGAGGAGACAGAGCTGAGAGTCCAGGGAAAACAAGGGAACTACAGCTCACAGGACAGAATAACAGACAGGAGAGAGTAGCACGGAGAGTAAGTTCTGGAGATATGCTTCAGGTATTCTGTTGAATACCAGTCGGCACATGGATTTAAGGAAACCTCCTGAGTCTGGGGAAAGGACCACCAAAAAAAGATTGAAGGTAACAGTGCCCAGAGCTTACACAGACCTGTGTTCCTAATGGACCTGTGTTCGATTCTGTTGCACTGGTCTGTTAGTCTATCTCTGTGTTGATATCACATTGTTTAAATTACATAGCTTTATAATAGATTTTGATTTCTGTTGGACAAGACCCTCTCTCCTAGTTCTTCATCAAAACTGAATTTTAGAATCAGTTTCTTGGGTTCCACAAAGAAAAGTCCATTGGGAATTTGATTATAATTGCATGGGATTGATTTTGGGTGAAATGACGTATTTGTGATGTTGAAATTTCCCTTCCGTTAACATGTAGAGCTATCCTTTATTCAGGAATTCTTTTATGTCGTTTAATAAAGTTTAAATTTTACTCCTGTTAGCAATTACATTAGTTTCCTAGGGCTGCTGTAAAGAAATTCCATAAATTGGGTTGTTTATAAGAACAGAAATTTATTGTTTCACAGTTCTGGAGGCTAATAATCTGAATTCAGGGTGTCAGCAGGGTCATGCTCTCTCTGTTCACTCTAGAGGAAGATTCTTTCTTGTCTCTCCCAGCTTCTGGTAGCCCTAGGCATTCCTTGGCTTGTGGATGCATCTTCACATGACTGTCCCTCTGTGTATCTGTATAGATTCTCCTCTTTTATAAGACACTACTTGGGTGTGATTAGGACCTTCCTACTCTAGTATGGGAGCCCTGGTGGTGCAGTGGTTAAGTGAGCTGCTAACCAAAAGGTCAGCAGTTCGAATGCACCAGCGCTCCTTGGAAACCCAGTGCGGCAGTTCTACTCTGTCCTATAGGGTCGCTATGAGTTGGAATCAACTCAATGGCAACGGACAGTGTAGTATGACCTCCGTTAACTTAACTGATCTTAACCTCTTCAAAGACCTTATTTCCAAACAAGGTCATGCTCACAAGCTTAGACTTCAACATAAATTTTTGGGAAACACAGTTCAATTCCAAACAGTCCATTCTATTTCCCTTGGCTTACTACCCACTCCTCACTCCCCACCGCGTAGGGTCCACACACCCTTTTTTTGAGAAGCTCTTGCATTCAAGCCACTGGTTTCCGTGTTATTTTCTATCCTCATTTCTTACCACTCACTGTTTCAATGCTTCAGCAATGCTAAAATTTCTTGAGGTTGCTCAAACATACTATGTGATGACAAATCTCCATGTTTTTTCTTCTGCCCTTCTGCTGTCTTTTACCTAAGAATGGAGTGTGTTAAAGACTCAGCCCAGACAAAACCTCCTCCAGAACTTCACCCTTAGCCCAGATCACTGACCACCCCACAGACCAGGTTAGGTGGCCCTCTCTTTTTCCCTATAGCCTGTTGACTGCAGTGCCATAATATTTTATAAATGTCTCTATAATTCTGACTAGTTGAGGGCTGGGGTTGTATCTGACTCAAATTTAGATAACTTCAAATTGCAGCACAGTGTCTGAGATACAGAAAGTTAGTAATAGATATTAATGGAATGTGTGATGGTTATGTGTCAACTTGGCTAGGCCATGATTCTCAGTGGTTCGGCAGGTATGATGTAATCACTATCCATGTTGTGATCTGTTGTGAGCAGCCAATCAGTTGAAAAGGCAGTTTCCCTGAGGGTATGGTCTGCATCTAATATATATGGATGTTCTGGCAAAGCTCACCCTCTCTCGATCCTGCATCCGACTTATGATCCTCTGACTTCCAGTTCTTGGGACGTGAGCAAGCAGCCTGCAGATTTTGGGATTCTCCAGCTCCTGCAGCCCTGTGGGCCAGCAGCCAGCCATCTGACCTGTTGATTTTGGGTTGGTCAGCCCCTGCAACTAAGTGAGTCAGGAGAAGCCTCCAGCCTGACACCTGACCCATATATTTGAAACTTGCCAGCCTCCACAACTGCAAGAGCCATTTCTTTGAAATAAGTCTCTCTGTATACATATATATGTATATATATACTTCACTGGTTTTGCTTCTTCTGAAAACCCAGCTTAAGACAGAATGAATGGATGGAAAAAAAAACCACCAGAAAGTCAATTTATTAATTTTTCATAGGTGATATTAACCTCCTTCCAAGGATTAGTAGGCCTGGGAAGTCAAAAGGTGATAGGAAAGTGGGGGGATAAATGTGGATTCAGGAAAATCAAGATAAGACTTGAATATCTCTCCCTACCTCATAATAGTGGTCTCTGCATGGTGCAAATGGTTAATGTGCTTGGTTGCTAATTGACAGGTTAGAGGTTTGAGTCCACCCAGAGGCACCTCAGAAGAAACACCTGGTGATCTACTTCCAAGAAATCAGCCATCGAAAACCCTTGCTTTTGTTAGGTGCTGTTAAGTCGGTTCCTACTCAAAGCGACGCCATGTACAACAGAACAAAACGTTCCCTGGTCTTGTGCCATCCTCACAATCATTGTGAAGCTTGAGTCCATTGTTGCAGCCTCCGTGTCAATCCATCTCATTGACGGTCTTCCTCTTTTTCACTGACCCTCTACTTTACCAAGCATGATGTCCTTCTCCAGGGACTGATCACTTCTGATAACATGCTCAAACTATGTGAGATGTAGTCCTTGCTTCTAAGAAGCATTCTGGCTGTACTTCTTCCAAGACAGATTTGTTTGTTCTTTTGGCAGTCCACAGTAGATATTCAGTATGCTTCACCAACACCATGATTCGAAGGCATAAATTCTTCTTCGGTCTTCCTTATTCATTATCCAGCTTTCTCATGCATGTAAGGTGATTGAAAACACCATGGCTTGGGTCAGGCGCACCTTAGTCTTCAAGGTGACATCTTTACTTTCGAACACTGTAAAGAGGTCTTTTGCAGTAGATTTGCAATGCATCTTTTGATTTCTTGATTTCTTGACTGCTGCTTCCATGGGTGTTGATTGTGGATCCAAGTAAAATGAAATCCTTGACAGCTTCAATCTTTTCTCCATTTATCATCATGTGGCTTATTGGTCCAGTTGTGAGGATTTTTGTTTTCTTTATGTTGAGGT
>NW_004444101.1:1429276-1436555 GCF_000243295.1 Trichechus manatus latirostris | reverse complement strand
TCTGGGGTCTTAAAAGCCTGTGAGCAGCCATCTAAGATACTCCACTGGTCTCACCCCTTCAGGAGCAAGGGAGAATGAAGAGAACAAGATACAGGAAAAGATTAGTCCAAAGGACTAATGGACCACAACTACCAAGGCCTCCACCAGACTGAGTCCAGTACAACTAGATGGTGCCCGGCTATCATCACTGACTGTTCTAACAGGGATCACAACAGAGGGTCCCAGACAGAACTGGAGAAAAATGTAGAACAAAATTTTGACTCACAAAAAAAGACCAGACTTACTGGCCTGACAGAGATTGGAGAAACCCCAAGAGTATGGCCTCCAGACACAATTTAAGCTCAGTAATGAAGTCACTCCTGAGGTTCACCATTCATCCAAAGATTAGACAGCCCCATAAAACAAAACGAGACTAATGGGGCACAACAGTGCAGGGATAAGGACTAGAAAGTAGGAGGGGAAAGGGTGAGAAGGGACAGTGTTGACATGCCGCGGGGTTGTTAACCACTGTCATAAAACAATATGTGTACTAACTGTTTAATGAGAAACTAGTTGTTCTGTAAACCTTCATCTAAAGTACAATAAAAAAATAAAAAAATAAAAAAAAGAAAAGAAAGAAAAGATTACAGCCAAGAAAACCCTATAGAACAGTTCTACTCTGTAACACCTGGGGTCTCAGTGAGTTGGAATCTGCTCGACAGCAATGGGCTTTGTTTTGTTCTTTTCCTTCTTATTGTAATGAAATATCCGTTTCTTCACTCTGTGTTACTAAAGATCTCTTCCTACCAGCGATGAGATAGTGAATGAAACCAAAGGTGGCTCGGACAAAAATTCTATTTTTCCACTTACTAAATATCCCCAGTGAGATTGCATACAGCATTCTGAGCTCCAGCATGACCATCTCTCAGCCCTCTGGCACCTGACTCTTCCAGTTAGATGGCAGGGCTAGGAAGCCTTCGGCGGGGTGCAGGGGGTCTCTGGACATTAAGTGTAAAAATCTCTAGAGCCTATGTCATTGTTGTTAGTTGCCATTAAGTCAGCTGTGACCCTTGGCAACCCCAGGTACAACAGAACAAAATGTTGCCCAGTCCTGCGCCATGTTCACAGTCATTGGTATGCTCGAGTCCACTGTTGTGGCCACTGTGTATTTTGAGTCCCTTCCAACCTAGGGGGCTCATCTTCCAGTGCTATATTGGACAATATTCTGTTGTGATCCATAGGATTTTCATTGGCTGATTTTTGGAAGTAGATCGCCAGGCCTTTCTTCCTAGTCTGTCTTAGTCTCGAAGCGCTGCTGAAGCCTGTCCACCATGGGTGATCCTGCTGGTATTTGAAATGCTCCTGGCTTAGTTTCCAGCATCAGTGCAACATGCAAGCCACCATAGTATAACACACTGACAAACGGGTGGTGGATAGAGTATATGTTGTTGTTGTTAGGTGCTGTCGAGTCAATTCCGTCTCATAGCCACCCTCTGTACAACAGAATGAAACACTGCCCAGTCCTGCACCATCCTCATGATCAATGTGATGCTTGAGTCCATTGTTGCAGCCACTGTGTGAATCCTTCTCATTGAGGATCTGGATAGAGTATATAGAGATATAGAAATATAGAGCAGTGCAGTCCAACAGAAATATAATGTGAGCCATACATGTAACTAAAAAATTTTTGATAGTCACATTAAAAAAATATGAAGCAGGTAGAATTAATCTAAATAATATATCTGATTTAACCCAATATATCTGAAATATCATTTCAACATGTAATAATATAAAAATTATTGACACCTTTTTTGTTTTTTCATACAAAGTTGTTGAAATCTCGTGTGTATTTCCCTTAAAACACATCTGAAGATACATGCTAAATTGTCATCAGAAACACTTGCTGTGTATTTAAATTTCATAAAATTTACAGTTGAAAAAGTAGATTCACATATCCAGTGACTCCAAAGATACTTTAGAATTTTCCTATAATTGAATTGAGTGTCAGTTTTTAGTTTTAAATTAATTGAAATAAAATTTAAAAGTCCAAGTTACCTATTGGAGTAGAGACACCTCAAGGTGGCTAGTAGCTGCCATGCTGGACCTGGGGATTTAGCATATAATGTATTTTGTTTGTAAAGACTGCATAGCAACAACAGTCGTGGCAGCCCTTGACCACCTTACATACAGATGGGAAGCTTCAGGAGGAAGTTTTGGGGAAATGTTGGCCCATGGGATGGTTTCAGCAAGAGGTTGGAGTTAGAGAGATGTATCAAAATCATGGCGCACCCAGTTCCTCAAACTCTTTGTCCCAAAACTGTAAACCTCAAATTGTATAGAACCTACACTTATCTCAGCATGTGATTATCCTACCCATACCCGTTGCTCTCGAGTCTGTTCCAATTCATAATGACACTATAGGACAGAGTAGAACTGCCCCATAGGGTTTCCAAGGCTGTAATCTTTAAGAAACAGACTGCCACATCTTTCTCCCATGGAGTGGCTGGTAGGTTCAAACCATCAACCTTTCTGTTAGCATCCGAGTGCTTTAACCACTGTGTCACCAGGGCTCTTTAGTGTCTCATATGCTCAAGCAAATCCCAGCCTGCTAATAACCCCTTGGTAACCGAGTATCCCGGAGCTAGCAGCTAGCATGTGATGAGAGCACATGCCCCTGCTCCAAACTCCTCAGGATGACCTGAGATCCCTGGGTCCGGAGAGTGGTGACGTTTCTCTCCAGTTCCTTCCCGGTTTACTGGTCTATCTCCATTAAGGCACAGTAAAGCAGAGAAAGGCCCCAATCAAAGCTTGCTCTTTCTTATCCTTCAGCGTTCTGCCTTACTCTGTGTCTTAGTGCGGTGTAATGAATTACTTCTAGCCACGATCTTTGTGACTCACACACAATGTTTGAGTGGGACTATGCGAGCAAGGTATATGGAACCTGTGATGGTTTGGGCTATGTGTCATCTTGGCTAGGCCATGATTCCCAGTATTGTGTGGTTGTCCTCCATTTCATGTGTTGTGGATCCTGACCTCTACGTGTCGATGAGGCAGGATTGGTATGGGGTGTGTCTTGGGTCGCAGGCTCCAATCCCACCCTTATTCAAGTTAACACTCTTCCCTGGGGTGGGGCCTGCATCTAAGATATATGTGTGTGTCCCATCGGGCTCTCTCTCTCTCCATCTGGATCCTGCATCCCTTTCATGACCAATTGACCTCCAGTTCTTGGACTCGAGCCAGAGGTCTGCTGTCTGACCTGCCGATTCTGGGATTTGCCGCCCCTCACATCCCTGGGGGCCGGTGGCCTATCATCTGACCTGATTCACCAGCTTCCGCAGCCTTGAGAGCCAGTAGTCTGTGGTCTGAACTTCTGGTTTGGGTTCATCAGCCCCTGAAGCCATGTGGGTAGGGAGAAGCCTATTCCTGACCCATGATTTTGGGAGTTGCCAGCTTCCACAACCGCATGAGCCATTTCCTTTACGTGGTTCATGAGTTCTGCGAGACGTTGCAGCAAATTAGGGAACTCAAAGGCAAGAGGGAGAGTACTGAGGGGAGAGGGAGTTAGTTGATGTTAGAGATGATGGAGTGGTACAGCAGCTTGCAAAAAAGTTGGACGTTTAGGACATCTTTAACTTCCACCTCATAGGAACCAGCACTGTGCTGATCCTTACAAAAGAAATTAGTCGTTTACTTAGTTATCTAGCACGGCTGTAACAGCAATACCGCAAGTGGGTGGCTTTAACAAACAGAAATTTATTTTCTCACAGTTTAAGACGCTAGAAGTCCAAATTCAGGGTGCCAGCTCTTGGGGAAGGCTTTCTCTATCAGCTCTGGGAGAAGGTCCTTGTGTTTACAGCTTGTTTTCTGGTTTCTTGGAGATCTCCATGTGGCTTGGAATCGATTTTTCCCCATCCTGCTTCTCTTGCTGGCTTTTTAAATCTCCCTTATATCTCAAAAGAGATTAACTTAAAACACACCCTACACTAATACTGTCTATTAACATAACAAAGATAACCCATTCCACAATGGGATTATAAACACAGGCACAGAGGTTAGGATTTACAACAAATATTTTTGGGGGATGCAATTCAATCCATAATATCCCACCCTTTGGCCCCCCAAAATTCATGTTCTTGTCATATGCAAAACACATTCACCCCATCACATCATCTCAAAAGTCTTAAATCAAAACCAAGTCCAAAATCTTATCTTCTGAATTATCTAAATCAAATATGGGTGAGACTTTAACATTTTTCCATCCTGGGGAAAAATCCTTTTCACCTGTAAACCTGTGAAATCTAGAATACAAGTTATCTCTTTCCAAAGCACAATGGTTGAACAGGCACACGATAGACATTTCCATTACAAATAGAGGAAATTGGAGAGAAAGAAGGGATAACAGGCACCAAGCAAGTCCGAAACCCAGCAGAACAAATTATGTTGGCTCTCAAGGCTTGAAAATAATGTTCTCTGAGATCATCTGGGCAATGGTCCTGCCCTCCAGACTCTGGGTGCTGGCAGTACCCTCTGGATTGTAGGTGGAGGTCTCTTGGCCCTGGGCTTCAGTTCCTCCTTCCAGGCCCTCTGGGATGGCAACTCAGCTCCCTCGGCTTTAGGCGGTCCCTTTCTCCTAGTCCATATGAGTGGTGACCTCACCCCCTCATCCCAGCAAGCCCCATTCTTCTGTACCTTGAGCATAGCAGCTCTGCCCCTCAGCTTTGGGAGGCAGCTGCATCCCCCTAACACACCTTAAGGGCAGCTCCACACTATGGAACCGAGTTGGAGAAACCTTGAAGGCTGTGGCCCCACCCTTTGAGATCTAGGAGACTATGGCCCCACCCTTTGAAACAGAGAAGGCCCTGCTTCTCGTGATCCTTCCAACAGTTCTGCTAATCTCTGAGCTGCTCCATGGATGATCCTTTTCTTTTTTTAGAGGACAACAGATGTAACTTCTTTGGCCTGTTTCCTGCCTGTAGAATTCCAAGACACAGATAGTGTTTTTTCCTTTCATTCTTTCTCTGTCCCCTTCAGTCTAAGCTGATGGATTTTCTGCTGTGGTCATTGGTTAGATTCGTCAGTCACAGGCTTAAACTCTTTAACATAAGATTGTGTAGCCATGTCCTTGGTGAACATTCTAGGACACGTGTCCTTAGTTTGCACAACAGAATTTTCCAAATCTTTAAGTTTTGTTTTCATTTTGCACAGTTCATTTTTAAGTCCATCTCTTTCCTCTTGCAAGGAGAAACCATGCAGCCCCTTTAAGATCTTGCTTAGAAATCTGCTCAGCCAGATATCCAAGTTCATCACTTGCAAGTTCTACCTTCCACCAAACCTTTGAACATAATTTAGACAAGTTATTTGCCATTGCATAAAAAGCATCACCCTTCTTCCGTTATCCAATCACCTGTTCATCATATTCTTTTAAAGCTTCACCAAAAGCACGTTTAACATCCACAGTTCTAGCAACATTTCATTGCTGGCGCCATATGTATTCTCTAGGACGACAGAGACTTTCTCTACAGCTCTCCTCACTTCCCTCTGAGCCCTTACCAGAATCACTGTTGATGTCCATAATTCTACCAACAGTCTCTTTAAGGAAATCTAGGCTTTCACTACTAGGCACCTTAAAACCCTTCTAGCCTTTACCCATTACCCAATTCCAAAACCACTTCCACATTTTAGGTATTTGTTAGAGCAGCACCCCGACTTCTCGGTACCAAATTCTGTCTGAGATAACTCGTGTTGCTCTAACAGAAATACCACAAGTGGATGGCCTGAACAAACCTTGGTTTTGAAATTTCTTTTCTCACAGTTAAGGAGATTACAAGTCCAAATTTGGGGTGCCAGCACTAGGAAAAGGCCTTCTTTCTCCGTTGGCTCTGGGGGAATGTCCTTGTCTCTTCAGTTTATTTCCTGGTTCCTTGGAGACCTCCATGCGGCTTGGCATCCATCTTCCCCACCTCTGCTTCTCCTGTTTGCTTGTGTAATGCCCTTTATATCTCAAAAGAGATTAATTTAAGACACTCCTTACATTAATCCTATCTCATTAACATGACAAAGACAACCCATTCTCAAATGGGATTATAACCGCAGGCTTAGAGGTTAGGATTTACAACACATATTTTGGGGAAACACAATTCAATACATAACAAAGTTAGCTCTGATTAAATTTTAAGGTTGATCATATTTTTGCCTTTAATTGGTTTCAGGCTTCCATAAGGACACAGCTCATTATCAGGAATTCCTGAGTGCAAACCCGAAGTTCCACCCCCCAGTCTCTGGCTCCCTTTTCAGACTTGCATGGGAATAACTTTGCCCTTGAACTTTCCCATAAAGTATTTTGAAGACCCTGATGTATTAACTCCTTCGTTACCTCCCTCCCCTGCTTTATCATTTTTCTTGCAATGAGCTGTGAGTCTTTTGCTAAATTCCCTTTCCTTCATGGATGTCTCCCTCTGGGCATAAGGACAGTGCTGGTGCCTGTATTCACTTTCCGAAGTATATGTGCCGGTTATTTACCTATTTGCTCTCAGATGGGGCTGCCAGGTTTAGCAAATTAACATACTGGATGCCCAATTAAATTTGAATTTCAGGTAAGCAATGAATAGTTTCTAGTATAACTTTGTACCCAATATTTCACAGGATCAAATTGTTAACAGCAACTGGCAGGGTTAGATAGGATGCTTAGGGAGAAGTGAGTCTTTGTCAATGGAGGAGGAATAAATTGGAAAAGGAGGGTGAGAATGGCTGCCCAACTTGAAGAATGTAATCAATGTCACTGAACTGTACATGTAGAAATCGTTGAATTGGTGTGTGTTTTGCTGTGTATATTTTTAATGACAATAAACACTATTAAAATATATTATTATGTTTAATTACATATTAAAATGATTCATTATACTAAAAATTATTATTTATCTGCAATTTGAATTTAACTGGGCATTCTGCATTTAATCTGGCAACCCCACTCTCAGAATCTGCCTGACACCTGCTCTCCTTATATCACAGGGACCCCCATTGCTCGGTTCCTTTGTCGTCCAGAATCTGGAAACCAAAAAAAGCACTAACCCTTTGCCATCATGTCAATTCGAACTCATAGCGACCCTATAGGACAGAGTAGAACTGCTCCATAGGGTTTCTAAGGAGCAGCTGGTGGATTCGAACTGCTGACCTTTTGGTTAGCAGCCAAGCTCTTAACCACTGCCCCACCAAGGCTCCCAGATAGGTTTGGTTAAGATTGGTGGGCAGAGGACAGGAAGCCCTAGGCTGTATCTCCTTTCTCTTCTTCTGGTGGAGTCTC
>NW_004444101.1:1421846-1428550 GCF_000243295.1 Trichechus manatus latirostris | reverse complement strand
GCTTCTCAGCTTATTTGCTCAGCATAAGACTGAATAGATATGGTGAAAGGATGCAACCCTGACACATACCTTTTCTGACTTTAAACTATGAAGTATCCCCTTGTTCTGTTAGAACTACTACATCTTGATCTATGTATAGGTTCCCCATGAGGACAATTAAGTGTTCTGGAATTCCCATTCTTCGCAATGTTATCAATAATTTGTTATGAACTACACAGTCGAATGCCTTTGCATAGTCAATAGAACACAGGTAAACATCTTTCTGGTATTCTCTGCTTTCTGCCAGGATCCATCTGACATCAGCAGTGATATCCCTGGTTCCATGTCCTCTTCGGAACCCAGCTTGAATTTCTGGCAGCTTCCTGTCGATGTACTGCTGCAGCTGCTTTTATTTTATTTGAAAATCTTATTGAGCACAATTCTACTCTGACACACATGGAGTTGCCATGACATGGAGTGATTTGAAAGTGACTGGCAGACCTCATAATAGAGATCATCTTTTTAGTAGCCAGAATATTTGTGTCCACCTTATTTAGTGGCTCTTGTTCTTGGAGGGTTCTGGAAAAACATTGCCGGATCTGAGTGTCTGTCTTTCCCTTGTCTCGGCTTTGTGCCAGCCGAGCTCTGTGCTCACAAATTTTCTTTGGGATTCGACTGCAGCCTCCATAATTCCAGTCACATTCCAGTGCTGCAAGGCTGAGATTACAATCAACTCTCATGCAACGAAGCCAAGGGTGTTCCCACAAGGTCTCACTTTTAATTTAGAGAACATCACTCTAGTCAAGCCTCAGAAGGTATTTCCTTTCTTCCCAAATTCTTGGGCGAGGGAAGCACCTCACTCTCATCCTTGTACTGACTGCACTTAACTAGGAATATTCAGTGTCTGTGCCCAGGACTTTCTCTCTGAAATTAGTGAGCTGACGGAGGGTTTCAAAACACCCCCAAGGCCAAATGGTAAAGGTGACTCTTCAAATATGTTTTAAGTCCCTGCCTTTTGATGGCTTTTATCTCCTCAAAAGTAAGTCAGAGCTTTCGACAGAGCTGTGAGGACTATTCAGGAAGTGCGAGGACGTGAGTGCGTCCTGGACACAGATAGGCTTTTTGCGGAGAGCTTTTCTACCTCCCATCACCCGAGCGGTGGTCTTTCTTCTCTCTGCAAGAGGATAGTGGATGGGTTCAGATGTGTTGTTGAAGTAGCCTCGTCTACAAGGCATTCTCATATGAACAAAATGCTATGTGTGCTCACCGCTTGCGTTCAGTCTTATAGGGTGCTGGAAACCCGGGTTTGCCATTCTCATTGTTGGGAAGTTAGGGATTCATTCTTCCTTTTGCTCTGTCTTTTGCATAACATGGAGCCCATGGATGGTGCAAACGGTTAATGTGCTCGACTGTTAATTGAAAGGTTGGAGGTTCAAGTCCACCCAGAGGTGCCTCTGAAGAAAGCCTGGAGATCTACTTCTGAAAAATCAGCCACTGAAAACCCTATGGAGAAAAGTTCTACTCTGACACACATGGGGTTGCCATGAGTCAAAATAGACTGAAGGCAATCGGTTAACTGGTTGCATAGCATAGATGTTCTCCTTTCTTCTTGCTTTGAAGGCCACTGGGCTCAAGTGTGGTACTCATAGGAGATTCTTCTGGAAGGGGGGAGAGTATTCTAGAAAATCATCTTGTACCATATTTGTGGTGGACATTTGCTCTTTGCTTGCTCTCCCTCTTTTTTTGGAACAGTCTCCCTCTGTTTCTCCCTCGTCTATTTCCTGCTGTTTTTATGAGATTGCTAATCAAGCCCCCATAGCTCTTCCAAGTTCATGCTTGAAATTCTACCTTTGGAGGGTCCTTGTGGGGACTTAGAAAGACCACTGCACTTGTTCCAAAGAACCTCTCCTCACCCCTCCACATGGTGGGCGCCATTGTGGTTCTAATCAGTCAATGGAAATCCTTTGGGGATGGTCAACCCCCACCCCCAGTCATTAACTTCTTGGAGTAAACTTTAGGAATACCTCATATGTCTGACATCTTTGAGACCATGTTATTTCACATGAGAAAAATGATCAAATAACTGAACCTAGTTTTTATGAACAAACTCTAAGCATTATAATCCTCAATTAAACTTTGAAATGTAACAGATCACACAGAACAGAGGAAACCAAAGTCTAAATGAACCTTGTTTCCATGGCTCAGAATTTTCCATATGCAGATCAGTCACTGCTCAGTGTTGCAATGATTTGCACTGAAGTGCCTTGGCCTAGAAAGCTTTGGTTGACATTCTCTTGATTGGTTTCTTTCGTACTTTTAAAACTTCTTTTTTCTACCCTGCAGTGATGGGCAATTCTTGCCATTGTGAGTGTCTCCCTTTTCATAAGCATCCTCATGCTGCCAGGTCATCAAACACGTCCGCATCGGCGTGGATGGGTAAGAGGCAGCTCTGGGAGGTTTTCAGGGGAGGGCAGGTGAACCACACAACCTTGTCACCAGCTAGACTGACCTGTTTCCTCAAATGTTAGCTCAATAATGGAATAAATGAGTCAAAGAAACCAGGGCCAACATTACCAAGGGGGAACAGATCCTCCTGGAGTTTTCAAGCCTCACCGTACAAGTTTCCTTCACACAAGTTCTACAGATTATACAAGCTTCACGGGTAGGCTTCATAACATCATTCCAACAATGAACATTGATCACAAAAATGCTTGAAAACTGCCCAAGCACCATTCAAATAGTGAACACTAAAAAAAAAAAAAAAAAAAACGCTAGGAAAGCTGTCCGAACAGCATACTGTCAAATTTCTTAGAGAAAATGTATTGAGACAAAAATCTTACTTTTAAGATTATTGCTTTTTAAATTCGATTATTACTCTTAGGAAGCAGGTTGTTAGTTTTAAGGTTTTAAGTCTTTCCTGTGGAAGCTGGTTCACTTTGGTCTTCTTGTAAAGGAACTAGCCATGTCCTAAGAAAAAGAAAGTGTGCCAGTGTGCGCCGTCTCATGTTAGGGGTACTCATTTGATACGATCATAAGGTAAACACCAAATCCTGGCGTGCCCAGGCCAGGCTTCCTTGCTGCCCTCTGTGTCCTGGTTTATGTTGTTTCTATCTTTTCTTAGGAAGAAATACTCATTATCTCCTTTCCCTGCCTTTCAAGTGGCTTTTCTTTGACATCAAAGCCTCTTCTGAGATTTCCTTTCTTGGCTCTGCTCTTAAAGCTGAAGAATGTGGACTCAGCAGCAATGA
This sequence comes from Trichechus manatus latirostris, assembly GCF_000243295.1. NCBI lineage: Eukaryota > Metazoa > Chordata > Mammalia > Sirenia > Trichechidae > Trichechus > Trichechus manatus. The sequence continues at coordinate 1,425,323 of NW_004444101.1, read as the reverse complement.
AGTCTAAAGTCATTAAAAATTATAAATTCCCCGTTGGATACATGGGGTGGTTTTTTGGCCAGTAATGCATTTCCTGTACCTTTGTAAAAGAGACATTTAAAAAAAAAAAAAATCGCAAACTTCAAAGTAATTAGGTCATCTGATAATAATCCAAATGTTTACATTTGCACGATTACAAGAGCAAAATGGAAGAATCCAGATAGTGTTCTGAAGTCAAGTTGAATAAATGCTACGTCCTAGCAAAAATAAATATTTTAAATCACTGTTATGTTGCCAGATTAATCGCGCTACCATCTCCTCGAGATACACAGAGATGGAAGCATGGAATACACAGTCATTTGTAGCTTCTCCAACAAAGTCCATGGCATTCCATTGTGCAGCTGAAGGTGTTCTCTCTGCTTTGATGAAAACACGCATCTGTTGCTGCAGGACCTAAACACTCTATTGGGCTCCATCCTTATGGTGCATTAGCACAATGACTTTATCATCTGTAGGGTCCACACTGTCCAGGCATTCCTCTATAGACAATATCATTTAAACCAAAAAACCAAATCCACTGCCATCGAGTCAATTCTGACTCATAGCAACCCTATAAGACACAGTAGAACTGCCCCACAGGGTTTCCAAGGCTGTAAATCTTCACAGAAGCAGATTGCCCAATCTCTCCCATGGAGTGGCTGGTGGGTTCGAACTGCCAACCTTTTGGTTAGCAGCCCAGAGCTTAAACACTTCGTCACCAATATTAATTAATGACCTATCAATGAGAAAAGTAGAAATAAAGACATTAAGTAAAAGAAACTCAATTGTACTATAGGTGGCCACGTATGAGGAGTGAGTAAATGAACAATTAGAAATAGAAAAGATTCCTGATCAAAAGGGGTAAAAATGTAGAATAGAATTTCAAATTCTCATGGAATTCAGACTTTCTGGAGCCATAGGGGCTGGATGAACCCCCAAAACTATTATCCTGAGGTAATCTTTAAACCTTAAATCTTAAACCAAAAATATCCCCTGAAGTCTTCTCTAAACCAAACAATAGTTTAGCTTAATTAGAAAGTCTGCCCTGAGCACTGCGCTCTTTGAAAGAATTACGTATATGGGATCAAATTGACCACAACAGAGAGGTTATGGTAATGGTGGAGGAATAACTCATAAAAGGAGAGTGAGGCTAGTTGCACAACTTGAAGAATATAATCGATGTCACTGAATTGTACATGTAGAAATTGTTGAATTGGTGTGGGTTTTACTGTGTACATTTTCAATAACAACAAAAGATAGCAAAACAAATTATTAATTAAAAAAAGAAATAGGGATGACTGGTCACACGTGCCAGCCTGGGTAGGGTTCTTTCCTGGAAGCTGGGAACGTCGCTAGCCTGGCCTGGGCCAGAGATTGGGAATTCCTCCTGATTCCCACTCTTGCTTCAGTCTCATCAACCCCAGCTAAACGTGGACCACATTCCAAAGTACTTTATGTACATGTTCTCACTTACTTCTCAACCCAGGTCAGCCCTTTGTGTGTTATGCTCAGAAGCCCTCTATACTCACTGTACTTCCCCTGACTGTTTTAGAAGCATTCATGAAATTGGTAGATGTTATGGATTGAATTGTGTGCCCCCCAAAATACGTGTTGTGAATACCAACCCCTATACCTGTGGTTATAATTCCATTTGGAAATAGGTTTTCTTTGTTACATTAATATGTCAGTATTTGTGTAGGGGGTGCCTTAAACCAATCACTTTTGTGATATAAAAGAAGCATATTAAACACATAAGCAAGCAGACAGAGATGGGAGAAGATACAAGCCACATGCTCACTGAGGAACCGAGGAACAGAAGCTGAAAGGAGACAATGACCTTCCCCCAGAGCCGACAGAGAGAGGGCCTTCCTCTAGAGCCGGAGCCCTGAATTTGAGTTTCTAGCCTCCTAATCTGTAAGAATACTAATTTCTGTTCTTTAAAGCCACCCACTTGTGGTATCTGTTATAGTTGCTCTAGATAACTAAGGTAGTAAATGAATGCTCTTTTCCCCAATGGAGGGGAGCTCTGTGCAGGCAGGAATTGTCCTACATTTAAATTAGCACAATGAGCTGATGGTGCGCAGAGTTCACACACTGCCCAGGGATTCTGCAGTTCTTTAAATGGAATATTAGAAATTGAAAGTAACCGAACTGTGCTGTTGATGAATGAGTATATAGAGTGATTCATGAACAAGAAACTTACAGATGACAGATGATATACGCATATTGCATGGATGGGTGTCTTGCTTGGAACTGGGAGAAAGTACAGTGCATGGTAGGAGCCCTGGTAGCACAGTGGTTAAGTGCTCAGCTGCCAACCTAAAGGTTGGTGATTCGAACCCACCAGCCCCTCTGCAGGAGAAAGATGAGGCAGTCTGCTCCTGTAAAGATTACAGCCTTGGAAACTCTATCGGGCAGTTCTACTCTGTCATGTAAGGTCACTATGAGTTGGAATCGAAAGGACAGCAACGGGTACAGTGCTTGGAGCCCTGTAAGTGGTGCTCAGTCAATGCCTGTGAAGGAATGAATGTCAGTTCTCACAAGTGCTCAGTGAGTTAGAAGGTTGTTGTTGATGTTAGGTGCTATTGAGTTGGTTTCGACTCACAGCGCCCCTATGTAAAACAGAACGAAACACCACCAGGTCCTATGACATTCTCACAATCATCGTTATGTTTGAACCCATCATTGCAGCCACTGTGTCAGTCCATCTTGTTGAGGGTCTTCCTCTTTTTCACTGACCCTCTACTTTACCAAGCATGATGTCCTTCTTCAGGGACTGATCCCTCCTGATAACATGTCCAAAGTATATTAGACGTAGTCCTTGCTTCAAAGGAGTATTCTGGCTGTACTTCTTCCAAGACAGATTTGTTCGTTCTTCTGGCAGTCCATGGTATATTCAGTATTCTTCGCCAACACCATAATTCAAGGTATTAGTTCTTCTTTGGTTTTCCTTTTTCATTGTCCAGCTTTCACATGCATATGAGATAATTTAAAATACCATGACTTGGGGCAGGTACACCTTTGTCCTTAAGGTGACATCTTTAGAAGGTACCACTCCAGTTGTGCCTAGGAGGAAGCTGAGGCTTAAAGAAGATAAGGTGTATGTTCAGTCATGGAGCTGTCACCCAAGCCAGATGGGCAGCTGCAGCGTTCTGAGTGCTGACTACCGTATCACCTGCCTTCAGTGTCCTGCTCTGTATGCCCTGTGACATCTTCCTGTTGAGCCCCAAGCCACCATTGCTAACTGCAGGAACCTGGCACCATTAGGAAATACATCAGTATTTCCTAAAGTGTGACAGCATTCTCTGTACAGGTTACTCTTGAGAAGATTTTACACAACAGATAGACTAATACTTTTTTTTTTTTTTTATTGTGCTTCAGGTGAAGGCTTGCAGAACAAATAGTTTCTCATGAAACAGAAGTACACATGTTGTTTTATAACATTGGTTAACAACCCCA
>NW_004444101.1:1385098-1409010 GCF_000243295.1 Trichechus manatus latirostris | reverse complement strand
GCAGTCTAGAACAAATCTTTTGCATCACCTAGGAACCTAGTTGTTGGTGTTGTTAAGTGCTGTGGAGTTCATTCCTACTCATAGTGACCCCATGTGACAGAGTAGAACTGTCCCATAGGGTTTTCTTGGGTGTTATCTTTATGGGAGCAGATCACCAGGTCTTTCTCCTGAGTTGCTGCTGGGTGGGTTCGAAACACCAACCTTTCAGTAACAGCAGAGCACTTAGCTGTTGTGCCACCAGGACTCCTTAGGGGCCTAGGATGGTAGTCAATTATTTAAATTTTCGAATGAGTCATTTAAAATAAAACAGTAAGTAATTAATGATACTGAGGTGCATGGACAAGGCAAGCGAGCATCACAGTTTGGGAGACACTGCCTAATGTTATGCAAATTTTACCCCAAATGGAAAATGTTCTCTTTGATCTGTACCTCTTTCTTTTCAAAGCTTCCTCTAACCTACTTCAGGCAACGTTGAAAGTCTTCTGATGACAAGGGAGAGACACCTTTTCTTGAGCAGAAAAAAATCACTGCTTTCTGTGTCTGACAGTAGGGAGGCTTATTTTTCTGTCCTGTGGGGAAATCCTAGACTTTGCCGGGTTAGCTTTGCTTTGAGAGGTCCTATCTGCAAGCCAGTCCCAAACACAAAGCAGCTTTCTGCTCTCTCTCCTGCTTTCTTTGCAAAATGTTCCTGCTGCCCTGAAACAGGAGGATCAAAGGGAATTTCTTCCCCTGGAGTGAGGAAGGGCTCTCCACTATGTACCAGACGGGAAAGCCAGCCATGGGAAGGGGCTCTTCAGGCCTGGGTAAGTCAGTGTTTTCAGAGCAAGCAACCTAGTCTTGTGCATATTTACATTCTTTCTCCCCACAGCCTGCAGATCATGTACCTTTGTGCTCAAAAATCCTCACTGAATGATGAGTGAACCAATAGTTCTACTCTTTTTTCCCCAAAGCGGCCGAACACCAGTAAACTCCTGCTTTTCCTGTTATAATGTACTCTTTGATGACTTGGAAACGGAGGCGGCCTTCATGACAAAACAGTATGAGAATGCTGCTTGTCACACTGGTAAGTGAAATCTGAAAAATCGAGAGAAATAAAATTATTTCTTTTATATGAGGTAGGTGCTCAAAAAAGATTCATTGATATTGTTTAAAAAAACTTTAAGAAGGTCAAATCATAATTATCATACAAAATAAAAAATGAACACAAAGCGAAGATTTTATTTAACTTATTATTTAGTGGGGGGACTAGCAAGGTGTTATAATTGGCTCAAAAGAGAATTTAAAAAATACACACTGTATTAGATAGAGATAGATAGACAGTTGTCACCGAGTTGCCTCTGACTCATGGCCACTCATGTCCAACAGAATGAAACATTGCTCAGTCCTGTGTCATCCTCATGATTGTCTACATGTTCTAGTCTATCTCTGCAGCCATGGTGCCAATCCATCTCACTGTGGGTCTTCCTCACCCTCACTGGCCCTCTGCTTTACCAACTGTGACATCCTCCTCCAGTGACTGATCCTTCCTGATGACATGTCAAAAGCCATTGAGCTGGACAGTGTTTTGTTGTGGTGCATAAGGTTTTTATTGGCTGATTTTGGGAAGTAGATCACCAGGGCTTTCTTCTTAGGCTGTCTCAGTGTAGAAGCTCCAGTGAAACTTGTCTACCATGGGTGACCCTGCTGGTATTTGAAATACTGGTGGCATAGCTTCCAGAATCATAGCAACATGTAAGCCACCACAGTACGACAAAGTGACAGATGGGTGGTGGACACACTATACTAGGAACACTAAAATGAAATTATAAATGGATTTAAAACTGGTCACTATCCATAGAGCAATAGTCAATCACGCTTCCACTGTACTCAATTTGCATTTCTATGGACAAAAATAATTTGCATTATTGTCAATTTTCTACAATTAACAGAGTTGGAAAACAGCTCAAAGACAATGAAAGGCAGAGATAACCTGGAATGGTGACCCCTTGTGTGTCAGAGTAGAACTGACCACACGCCACAGAGTCCTTTAAATCACTGCAGAATACACTCCCTTGGCCTTGGATCATTCAAACTTTCCAGCTGCTAGCCGTTTGGATAATGACTTAATTATTTCTGAAGTGTTATCAGTGCTGCTCAGTAAGAAACAATCTGCTTTTTGGTACATCAATATGTTTGTCTTTTTTGCCAAGATAATGAGTCATTTATGTTTTTTCATAGGTTATGTCGGGTATATAAGACTTCCAGGCTTTTAGAAACCAAATTGCTGAGTTTGCTAGCTTAAGAAATTAATTCTGTGGAAGCTTTCGGGGTGGTCTGTGAGTTCCCCGTCAGTATTTTTCATTTTTGTTTTTCTATTTTCATGATAATGTTTTAAAAATCAGTGTAGACCTACTTTGGAAAACTCTGTTTGCCATGTTATTTCTGTTTGCCATCACTTTGCTACCTCGTGGTCTCATAAAGTAACAGCACTTACATGGTGTCTTAGTCATCTAGTGCTGCTATAACAGAAATACCACAAGTGGATGGTTTTAACAAAGAGAAGTTTATTTCCTCACAGTCAAAGTAGGCTAAAAGTCCAAATTCAGGGCATCAGCTCCAGGGAAGGCTTTTTCTCTCTCGGCCTTCTTCTTTTCGGTGTTCCACTGGAGTAGGAGATTCTCTGCACAGGGACCCTGGTCCCAAGGACACGCTCTGCTCCCGGCACTGCTTTCTTGATGGTATGAGGTCCCCAGTTCTCTGTTTGCTTCCCTTTCCTTTCATCTCTTGTAAGGTAAAAGGTGGTGCAGGCCACACCCTAGGGAAACTCCCTTTACATTGGATCAGGGATATGACCTAGGTAAGGGTGGTGTTACAATCCCACCCTAACCCTCTTTAACATAAAATTACAATCACAAAATGGAGGCCAACCACACAATTCTGGGAATCATGGCCCAGCCAAATTAATACACACATTTTTTGGGGGACATAATTCAAACCATGACACCTGGCGTCATGTTGGTGAGCCCAATGAGTAGCTCTTCACTGCTGCACCCTGAAGTCCCAACTGAGCTTAGCTTCTTTCCCTGCCAGCTGTTGTCTCAAGCTGTACTCTTCAACCAGCTATAAAAGCAAAACTTCTCCTCAGCCCATAATAACTTGTAAAACTTTTTCATAGATAAAGGCTTCAATTTCTTATTTAAGCAGTGAAGACTTGGATTTGTCATAATTAAAAAGACCCAGTATGCTCTTTTCAATTGCCTGGTATGCATGGAGAAGCTGGGCAATGAGAAAAGAAGACAGAAGAATCAATGCATGGGGACGGTGGTGTTGGCGAAGAATATTGGACCTACCACAGACTCCCAGAAGAATGAACAAATTAGTCTTAGAAGAAATACAACTGGAATTCCCCTTAGAGGTGAGGGTGTTAAGACTTCAACTTGCTTTCTTGGGACACATCAACAGGAAAGCCCAATCGTTAGAAAAGAACGTCATGGTTGGTAAAGCAGAGAGTCAGCAAAAGTGAGGGAAACCCTCCACGAGATGGATTGATGCAATAGTCAGAACAATGGAGTCAAACATACCAAGGCTGATGAAGACGGTGCAGGACCAGCCAACATTCATTGTTCTGTTATACATAAGGTTGCCAGGAGTCAGAACTGACTCTCTAGCAACTACCAACAACAGTGTTGCAAAGTGATATTCTCGTTCGCTGTCTTGAATTAATAAGAGCAGAGGCAGACTTTCAATATTAAAGCCATATCTCTGCATCAACCACAGCCAAAGGAAGTCATGTTTTACTTAAATAGTAACGGCTTGCAGAGTTTAGACAGGTAAGTTGTTGTTAGGTGCCTTCGCGTCGGCTCCTACTCACAGTGACCCCGTGTACAACAGAACGAAACACTGCCCGGTCCTGCGCCATCCTCACAATCGTTGTTATGCGTGAGCCCATTGTGGCAGCCACTGTGTCAGTCCATCTCGTTGAGGGTCATCCTCTTTTTTACTGACCCTCTACTTTACCAAGCTGGATGTCCTTCTCCAGGGACTGGTCCCTCCTGATAACATGTCCAAAGTAAGTGAAACAAAGTCTCGCCATCCTTGCTTCTAAAGAAGAGTGGGGGTGAATTGAGGCCCTCCCATCGTCCCTGGTGGTGAGGACATTCTGACCACAAGGAGTCATGTGGTGGCTGTTGGCCAGCATCCTTCCCACACAAGGATGTGCCTAGCAGGCCCCGGCTTCATTGAGAACCAATTCTATCAGTCACTTGGCAGTAAATGTAGCAGGAGATGCACCAAGAGCAAGTTTTCATTAAATGGCATATTTTTATTTTTCATTATTGCAATTTGGAGTACACTTTTCAAATGATTGGCCTGTCAACATAATGGATTGGCAGTTAAAAATAGCTGGGAGAATGCATAAAAAGAAACCAAAAATGGTAAATTATGACAATGATGATATTGGTGATTCAGATGATGGCCCATCAAGCTAAATAATAAAACACATTCCAGTCATTGACAAGTCAACATAAAGCTACCAACACATTTTTCTGCTATTAACCCAGAGCCAGCAATTTAGTGTTAGCAAAACACCACAATCTGTCATATGTAATGAAGGTCATTGATCTGAATTTTATTCGTTTTTAAGGCCTTTCTTTTTCTGTTTCCTTTGTAAATGGGTGTTGGTAGTGAAGAAAGGTTTTATGAATAGTTTTACGTTTCTATATATTTAAGGAATATTATAATAAAAGAATTTGTCAACTATAGGGATCTATGAGGATTATTTTCTTTAAATAGGAAATTACTTAGGTTTCAGTAACATGGATGTAATGATATTATTTTCAAATTTTGAGAAATAACATTTTCAGTGTTTTTTTCTGTGACTTTAAAGAAAATCCATGTCCATTGCAAAAAGTAATTGTTACATGCCAAGAGGAAAAAATGAAGTGAGAATTGCTTATAGCTGTACTACCCAGATCATTTTAACACCTATTCTTTTAGGAATTTTTAATAAATATTTACTTTTATAAAACGGAAATAATATTATACCAGGAGTCTTCTTTCATAATCTGCTTCTATCCCTGAACAGAAGCTCCTGACCATCACAGGATGTTAAAGTGGGATTTTCTGCCTGGGAGTTGTAGCTGAGAACCACACAGCGGTGCCAGGAGTCGACTTCTAAAGTGAGGCGGCAGAGGCCACCACAGTGGGAACTGGAAAAGGGTGAGGAAGCAGTTTGTCCCGGCGTTGTTACATCTCCCAAACCTATGTGAATCGAGGGTCAGTTGGGGGCCAGAGGAGGGTGGGCTGGGACTGCTTTGGGGAGAGTTGCTGATGTTCTGAGCATCCTCCATTCCTGTGGGAGACAGTGGGATGGAGTCAGGTGAGTGGGCTTCAATGGGCCCGTTGGGAGGCTTGACCCCTGTTGTCTGGAGCTTGGGGAACAGGAGGCCTGACCCATGCTGAAGAAGCCTCAAGGCCAGAGACTGCGTTAGATGAACCTGAGAAACCAAGAGACCTGGGGATAAAGATGTGTACTCCTGGACTCCATGGATGGAGCCGAGGGAGGGGTTCAGGAGGTGGTTAAAAGCTTGCTCTTTCTACCTGTATGTGGCTAATTAAAGACATGTGCACACACACACACACACACACACACACACGCACACACACCATGGAATTGATAAAGAAGTAAGAAGGAAGGATAGCTAGGGAATGAGGAAGGCGACAGATGGGAAGGTTTTTATGAAGGAAGTTCAAGGTATTATTTTCTCTTCTTCTAAAATAAGACGTTGGTCTTTATTGAGTGCGCCTCGTGTTTTGGTTCCTTTCCTCTGAGGTCATGAACGTAAAGACCTGTTGACCCTGGAATGGTTGAGCACAACCTTAGTCAAGGAACTGTGCAACGGGCCAGTCTTCTTTGTTACAAAATAATGTTGAAAAAGCAGTCATCTGAGAAGACCCTTTTCCGGCTCTGATCTGTTGTCTCAAGAAGATATTCTCTCGGCTCTGACTGCTTGGTGGTTTCCTATCAGTTAACAGAAGTGCCTAAACCATTTAAATTGTAAAAATCTAAACTTATCATCATCAAAACCAAACCTGTTGCCATCGAGTTGATTCCAACTCATAGCGACCCTACAGGACAGAGTAGAACTGCCCCATAGGGTTTCCAAGGAGCAGCTGGTGGATTCGAACTGCCGACCTTTTGGTTAGTAGCCAAACTCTTAACCACTGTGCCACCAGGGCTCCTTACCATCATCAGAGGCATGTAAATAAAATTGCGACTTGTTGGCCCTTCTAAATGCTAAAAAAATGGTCTTCTCATTTTTTTCTCTGGGTGTCTGTGTATTCTGGGCACTGCTCCTTTTGTTCCCGCAGACAGAGAGAGAAACATGTAACTACAAAGATACAGAAGTGCAGGCGTCTGTTTTCCTAATGTTACATATTCTTTGGCTGGCTTAATCAGGGGAGCGCCTTTGGAAGCCGGCATGCCTAATTTTTCACCTGTTCAAACATGGTGGCTTCTGGCTCCTGGCTCTGCTGCGAATTGCAAACTGCAGAGCCTTTGCCCTTAGCCTGCTGAGTCAGCCAGCTCCTCAGCACTGATGGGTGGACTCCCCATCGTGGTTCTTTGAGACTCAAGTGAAATTATGTCTGCAAAAGCCCCCGGCATGACATCTGGCGAGGGGTATGTGCCCAATAAGTGGTTTTGAAAGATGTGATTAAAAATGGGTATAAGTGGGGTGCAGGCACTCCCAATGCTGCAAAGCATTCCGTGAAGGGAGCTGTTGTTTCTTTTCAATTAACGAAGAATCCAGGGAGTCAGGCTGGAACTCAGAAGGGAGTCAAGGTTGGAACTGAAAGAGCTGGAGGCGTCAGGTGCAGAGGCCTGTACACCCGGGTTTGGGAGACGATCCCCTGACTGCCTGCTCAGGGCTCTGCTCTCAGACTTCTCAAGAGTCTCAGGCTAAAGTCCACGGGGTCTCCGGGCACGAGGAGAGGGCGTTCTCTGCCTTAGGGGAACCCCATTGTCTTGGTGCCCGTGGAGGCTGCAAGAATCCTTTGATAGAATCAATGGGAAAAGTGAGGCATCTGTTCCAGAGACTTGTGGTTGAGAGAACAAAGTAGATGCATTTCTAGCTGAGTTTTTAATTCAGATCCATTGGAGTCTAAATCCTGGCTTCATCACTGACTAGCTGGGTGACTGTGGTAGGTTATTGAAACTCTCGGCCCTCCGTGTCTTCATCTGTAAAGTGGGATAAGCTATCCTACCTCAAAGCGTTGTCATGCGCGTCAAATGCAGCACTGCAGTTACTGGCACAAGCAAGCACTCCACCGTGAGAAGCCGCTGCTGAGATTTACTGCTGCTCACGCTGCCTGAACAGAGCCCCGGTGGCACAGTGGTTAAGCGTTTGGCTGTTAACTGACAGGTCGGCGGTTCGAATCCACGAGCCACTCTGTGGGAGAAAGATGTGACAATCTGCTCCCATAAAGAGTACAGCCTTGGAAAGCCTATGGGGCAGTTCATCTCTGTCCTACAGGGTTGCGATGAGTTGGAGTCGACTCAATGGCAACGGGTTTGATTTTTTGCTTTGTGGGTTTTATACTATCTACAATAAATAACACGGAAATCCAAACAGAGAAACTCCTCGACTGTTGTTAAACATTCTAGGACTTGGTGCAGGACGTAGCTTTTGATAAGTGTTATGCTGGGAAATCATTTAATAAATTGAATTTGAGAAGAGAAATGATACCTGCAGCCAGAGTCTAAGCATCTCCTCTGGGGAAAAAAAGGCAGAAGAATACAGTCTGTGCTTTATTTGTTCCCAGCCTGGACTGGCATTTACAGTTTTACTGACTCTGTAAGAGAAATGTCACCTCCAGATGCCACATTTCCATCTCCATCAATAGCTAGTGACCGAAGATTTTAGTCTTTAGTTAAATAGTGTCTTCATTTGGTGGAGAAAACAAGACACATTGATGATAGAGGCATTTCTGTTGCCATCGAGTCGATTCCGACTCATAGCCACCCTATGGGACAGAGTGGAGCTGCCCCATAGGGTTCCCGAGGCTATCATCTTTACAGAAGCAGACTGCCACATCCTTCTCCCACAGAGCTGCTGGTGGGTTGGAACTGCCCACCTTTCGGTTAGCAGCCAAGTGTTTAACCACTGTGCCACCAGGGCTCCTTTGATAATAGATAAAATGGAAAAGAATTAAAAAATGTAATTCTAAGAAAGCAATGAGAAAAGATAATGGAAGGGGACGGAAAAGCTCTTGTGATGATAAAATACAGATATAAAGCCTTATAAACAAAATAAAAAGCAAGCCAGTTGCCGTTGAGTTGATTCCCATTCATGGCGCCCCCACATGTTTCAGAAGAGGACTGCAATGGCTGTGATCATTTGGAAGTAGATTGCCAGGTCTTTCTTCTGAGGTGCCCCTGGGAGGATTTGAACTGCCAACCTTTAGTTTAGTAGCCCAATGCTTAATTAAACATTTACACAACCCACCCAGGGACTCCTGAGAACCTTATGAAAAAAAAAAAAAAACCCGATTCTGACTCATAGAGACCCTAGAAGGCAGGGATCTTAAAATGTCACTATCCAACGAAGTGCATCACTAAATAATCACTTACAGAAATATTTTGGCAAACCAGTGCAATTAAAGGGAAAATAAATTTACCATGTACTGAACACATCAAAACTGTAAATGAGCAATTGCTTAGAGTTTGGATTGAACTTGAAGTTCACTAGGTTTAAATAACCTTGGCAAACATCTAAAAATTACCATCGACTTCAAATAATTATGAAATGCCTAATTGCACCTGGCACTGGGTTCCTACTTTAAACAGATCCAATTAGCAAACTCAGGGAGGAAGGGCTGCGCATGTGGAATGTTTAGAATTTCCCCAGGGCAGAGTCTAGGCTTGCAGACGGGAGGTGGAAGCAGCAGAGTGGGGCAGCGAGTGGGGCAGTGAGTGGGGCAGTGCCTCAAAATCTGTGGCTGACAAGGGAGAAAACGAGAAAGGGCTTTGAGGGCCGCTGGTACAAAACCGTCTGGAAAGCTGAATTATGGATCTGTCTGGAGTCTGTCTGTTGTTGTGTGCCATGGAGTAGATTTTCAACTCATAGTGACCCCATGTTTTACAGAGTAGAACTACACCCTGAGGTTTTCTAGGCTGTAATCTTTACGGGAGCAGATGGTGAGGTCTTTCTCCAGCGGAGCCCCTCATGGGTTTGAACTGCCAACCTTTCTGTTAGCAGCTGAGCACTTAACCGTTGTGCCGGCAGAGCTCCTTGGAGTCTGTCTACCATTGCTTATGCTAAATCATTTTGCAATTCCAAGCTCCCCTCTCTTTATTTGTATTTTGTAATTAAATGGAACAAAGGAAGAACAGGGCTATAAATTCCAAGGAAAATTCACTTTCTGTCTGGGTGACAGATGGACTTTATTCCCCTCCTTTCCTAACAGTCTAGCAAACTGATCATTTCCTTTCAACTTCCTTAGGAAATCCTCTTTAACTGGTAGATTTTAATCCTGTCTTAGACCCAATATTAAGCTCCTTTTGTGATAATTATAATGTCATCATTATTTATTACTCACTAGACAATGATATCCTTACAAAATGGAGTTGGATTGAAATATCAAAACATTCCCAAAAGGAACGTTTTATTTGTAAACATAATTAAACAAAAAAGCCTTTTCAAAAGTCCCTGGAGAAGGATATCATGCTTGGTAAAGTAGAAGCTCAGCGAAAAAGAGAAAGACCCTCAACGAGACACATTGACACAGTGGCTGCGACAGTGGGCTCAAGCATAACAATGATTGTGAGGATGGCGCAGGACCGGGCAGTGTTTCGTTCTGTTGTACACGGGGTCGCTATGAGTGAGAACCGACTTGATGGCACCTAAGAGCAACAGCAACGAAAGTGGTTCTGATGATCGTCAGTGGTTTTCTGCGCACATTTTCAGCAGAAGGAACTTTCTGTTGTATTAACATTCATTCATTCATTCCACACATGTGTGTTGAACGCCCACTACATCTTAGCATTGAGCTAGGTATTGGGAGGAAATAAATAGACAACAGTGTATGTTGTGGATTGAATTATGTCCCCCAAAAATGTGTGTATCAATTTGGCTGGGCCATGATTCCTGGTATTGTGTGATTTTCCTATACGTTGTAAATCTTACCTCTGTGATACTAATGAGGGAGGATGGGTGGCAGTTGTGTTAGTAAGGCAGGACTCAATCTACAAGATTGGATTGTGTCCTGAGGTAATCTCTTGAGATATAAGAGACAGAAGTGAGCAGAGAGACAGGGGGACCTCATACCACCAAGAAAGCAGTGCCAGGAGCAGAGCGCATCCTTTGGACCTGGGGTCCTTGGGCGGAGAAGCTCCTAGTCCGGGGGAATACTGATGAGAAGAAGGCCGACAAAGAGAGAAAGCCTTCCCCTGGAGCTGATGTCCTGAATTTGGACTTTTAGCCTACTTTACTGAGAAGAAATAAATTTCTCTTTGTTAAAGCCACCCACTTGTGGTATTTCTGTTATAGCAGCACTAGATGACTAAGACAGTGTATAATGCAGAGAGTGAAGATGGTAGCAAACATTACCTATGCTACTTAAGAGGCACAGATAAGGCGATTCCCTGTCTCTGGAAACCTGGAAGTATGCCTTGAGGATTTGAAATCTGGATTGGGTTTTGAAAGACAAATAGGATTGCTTTTTGGATGGCCATGGTAGGGATGGACGGGCAGGGGTTTTATGCAGAGGGGACAGCAAGACCCAGGAGGCACAATGGACTGACCATGGATACCCAGCTGCCATCGAATCAACTCCAACTCATGGCAACTCCATATGTATCAGAGTAGAACCATGCTCCATAGGGTTTTCAGTGGCTGATTTTTCAGAAGTAGCTTGCCAGGCCTTTCTTTTGAGGCACCTCTGGGTCGACTTGAACCTCCAACTTTCGGTTAGCAGCCAAGTGGCCGAGTGGGTTAACCATTTGCACCACCCAGGGACTCCTTGATGCTGGGCAGGGGGCATTCTATTGCTGGAGCATCAGGGGGACACTTGGGGTGTAGGAAGATGTGGAAGATGGACCTGGAGGGGTGGACAGGGGCCTGTAACGCCCTACTAAGAAGGACATCATACTTGGTAAAGTAGAAGGTCAACGAAAAAGAGGAAGACCCTCGACAAGATGGATTGACACAGTGGCTGCAACAAAGGGCTCAAGCATAACAACGATTGTGGGTATGGCGCGGGACTGGGCAGTGTTTCATTCTGTTGTACATAGGGTCACCATGAGTCGGAACCAACTTGATGGCACCTAACAACAACTTGAATTTGTGGACAGTGAGGAGCCAGGGAAGAATTTCAAGCAGAAAAGAGATTAGCAGACTGGCATTTTAGTAGCATCTTTGTTGGTAGGGGAAAGACTCTTTGGAAGAAATGAGTTTGGATATATGAAGACCAATTAGGCAGCTACTGTAGTCGTTCAATCAAGAAGGAGGCATAGTTGAATTAAGGCTGCCATGGGAATGGCTGGGAAACCTGGGTCTTGAAAGCCATTCAGGAGGAGAGTCCTCGGCTGTGGCAAGTGGAGGAGTCTTTATGTGCAGAAACTCCTTTGGGGTTGGTGCCACCAATCGTGATACAAAATGGCGGGGATGAGGTGGGAAACAATTCAATTTGTCCATTTTGAGATGGAGAAACCTGTGGGATGTAGGGTAGGCAGGTGATGTAGACAGAATTCTGGACAGGAGGATGGTTGGAGTGTTGTCAGGATGTAGTTACAACTCTGGGGGCTGGGGAGACAGAATATCTACAGGAGAGAGAATTGTCCATGGAGATAACTGAGCAGAGCCATCATGGATACGTGCCCACCTGATCGGTCACCTCGGAGCCTGCTGGAGATCTCTGTCCACTTCAGAGGGCAGTTGGGGATGGAAGTCAGCTTATATTCCTTTGAAAATATTCCTTGTGAACAAGCACGTGGGCAGTTCCGTATAGGCTGATCCAATCAACGATTCATTGGCTTTGGGAGGGTTGATGATATTATTCTCACTCCCCTCCACATCTGACAGATATGGGCTTGCAGTGGTTAGGTGACTTGCTCAAGGTCACAGGGTTGAGAAGTGATAGGGGGCTTGGATTCAGGTGGCTTGAGTCTGCCATGTGTGCTTTTCTTCTGTTGGTCCCATCTTCTCCAGGACACCACGGAACTTATGCCACAGCATGTGTAACATTCAACTTGTTCTCACAAGAAAAGTTTTAGAACTAACTATAGTGTACTTGGCCTTTTAACCATTCACAAAATGAACACATGTTTGACATAGGTAAATCAGTGTATTTATGTTATGTGTGGTCAAAAATTAGACTACAGCAGTAGATTTTACCTGTATTTTTTAGTAGAACTTTTGTAAACACTAAAATAAGTGATTAATAAAAAAATAAATTTAATAAACTGATAAAAGTGGAACTGTTCTGATTGAAGGAGAGAGGATGGCGCCATATTTGTATCTGCCTGTTCGGTTGGCCCCTCCAGATCCTTGGTGGGAAGCCACAGGGCTGAGTGATGATCTTCCAGATGGGTTTTTCCACTGGGGCTACATTTAGCTGAACCCAAACATGTGAATGGCAGAATCCCAGCAATGCACAGATGTGGGTATGGTGAGGTCTGTAATACATACTCACATGGATGCACACACATACACACACACATCTTGATATTTATATATCTGGATATCAAAGATTACTATGAATTTAGCAATGCTCTTAAGTGAATTGATATAAAATATCAATTGTTGGGTCCTTCTTTCAGATCTGCTTAATCTCATCATTGTTGTTGTGTGCCATCGAGTTGATTTTGACTCACAGCGACCCCATGTGACAGAGGAGAACTACCACATGGGGTTTCCTAGGCTGTCGTCTTTACGGGAGCCAGTCGCCAGGTCTTTGCTCCTGTGGTGCTGCTGGGTGGGTTCAAACAGCTGACATTTCAGTTAACAGCCAAGTGCTTAAAGGTTGTACCACCAGGGCTCCTTAATCTCATCACACTTGTAGAGATAAATCCAAAATGAGGTCCTACAATCACTTGCACATGTTTCCCCTCCTTCTGCCTAACTCAGACGTCTCATGCCTGTAATCTTGGAGTGTTCTGGAACTAACACTTACTTCACTGCCCACCACTCTGAAGGAAGGCAGCTTTATTCAAATGCCAGCACAGCGTGAGTCAGAGGAGAGATAAGGGAGTTCTTTTGAGGGACTGCAGCGCACTCAGAACTCAGTTTTCCCATAACCACTGCCCTTTGTGGTTAGTTACAAGTAAGCATCAAAGTGGCCGATGGAGTGCCATTTAGTTTAGCATTAGGAACCTATTACAAACTGAACACAGACCCCTGTTTTGTTGTTGTATTGCCGATGGATTCCCAGAAGAGGGGGAGTCTAAACGTGGGGTGAGTTGAATGTCAGACGAGAAACTTGAAAGAAGAAAATTCCCATGTAATTAATGGTCTGCAATTACCAGTCTTAAGTCTCCCTAAGACTTTCAGTCGGGTTTTGCTTCACGCATTTCCAGAAACTTTTGATCAGAAGTATATGGTGCTCACTTTGACTATATTGTGTTCAGCAAGAGAGTCCAGATTATAGAGCAGATGTTCTAAATCTCATTGAGTACAAAGATCCCCGTGGGGTTACCAGTCTGGGAAGCTTCTGTGTGATAAGGGGTGCAGTGTAGTATGGGTTGATTGGAAAATGTTTTTAGGTGCCGTTGAGTTGGTTCTAACTCATAGCGATGCTATGTACAACGGAACGAAACACTGCACCAGTCCTGTGCCATCCTCACAACATTGCTATGTCTGAGCCCATCATTGAAGGCACTGTGTCAATCCATCATGTTGAGGGTCTTCCTCTCTTTTGTTGACCCTCTGCTTTATCAGCATTATGTCCTTCTCCAGGGACTGGTCCCCCCTGACAACATATCCAAACTACGTAAGAGGAAGTCTTGCCATCTTTGCTTCCAAGGAGCACTCTGGCTGTATTTCTTCCAAGACAGACTTGCTCATTCTTCTGGCAGTCCATGGTATATTCAATATTCTTCACCAACACCGTTATTCAAAAGCATCAATTCTTCTTCAGTCTTCCTTATTCATGACTGGGAAATACACAGTGACAAAAGGCTGCAGTGTGCTCAGGAGAAGTCAGCACTTTTTGATCCCAAAGTCCTGTGTGGATGTAGTTAATCAAGAATTAATGCAGGAGACATTTATTTAGTATGCAGGGGAGACTTGGTGTCCACTTGATTCCAAGGCTCCTGGAAATAGGACGGAGCTTTGGGTATCCCCTAGGGGTTTGCTTCCCACAAATCTGGAACCATCGCTTCAGGGAACAGAAATCCTAGAATGTCTGGTTCCAGAGTTAATCTCCTACTAAGTGGTAGAGTTTAATCTCCTGATGTTACCAAAACCAAAACCCACTGCTGTTGAGTCAATTCCAACTCATAGCGACCCTATAGAACAGAGTAGAACTGCCCCATAGGGTTCCAAGGAGAGCCTGGTGGATTTGAACCGCTGACCTTTCGGTTAGCAGCCATAGCTCTTAACCACTATGCAACCAGGGTTTCCTCTGATGTTAGCACACCCCTTTATTCATAATAATAACAATATGCTCAAATAAACAAATACAGCTACAAATGTTTTCTGTCAGATCACTATGGTACAGTTCAAATGTTACCATTAAAAATTGCAATTCCACAGTAGGTAAGCCAGACGGGAGACACGGGAAAGCTAATGCATTTTAAGCGTGTAGCAGTTTAATAAGAAACACAAAGCATGCAGACCTGCTCTTCTTTTGCTTTGAGCTTTGGTAAACAACGTAGCCAGCATGGGAAATTGTGGTTCTATGGAGGTGTTTCGGAGAAAAGTTAAAGGAATGAGGTCTGGCTGCCTGTATCTGAGGATCTGAATTGATTTAGGTACAGAGCTTTATAAAGCTGGAGGAATATGAAACAGTCGCTTCCACTGGGCTTGTCAGGAGCCTAGTGTAGACCGTTTATCATTACCATCAATGTCAACAACCTCAACTGATTGAGAAGGGACCAGCCTGCTCTAGACGCTGTGGTTGTTGTAGCTGCTGTCTGCCCAGTCAGCCCTTCACTCCCAGCACCCCCAAGCACGATGAAAGGAAAAGCTGCCTGGTCCTCTGCCATCCCCATGATCCGCTGCGGATCAGATTATTGTGATTCATAGGATTTTCACTGGCTGATTTTTGGAAGTAGATCACCAGGCCTTTCTTCCTAGTCTGTCTTCGTCTGGAAGCTCTAGTATAATATTATTACACTAGATTCAGTTCTAGAAGAGTGCTTGCACAGAGCAAGTGCTGAATGAGTCCTAGCTCTGGCTGTTATTATTATTGATCTCCCTGCCACAGGAGTGGGTTTGCCTAGGTCTCCTGTCCTTGGTGCGATACCCCAACTGTCTCTATGAATCCAGGGGGAGGAGTCAGCCTTCTCAGTGGGGTCGTGGGCTCTGCCCAGCCTTGTCCGCCATTTTCTTTGGGGAGCCTTGGGCTACAGGTGGGCTCCTGCCACACAGGAGTGGATGTCCCTCTGCAGCTACCTGGTCCTGGCTCCGGGGTATCTGACCACCCCCTGGACACTCCTGCTGTGGGGTGCCTTCCTGGCGGGGTCCCTGGAGCCAACCCCTTGGCCGCTTAGCCTGCCTATCCCAGCCACTCAGCACCTGAGTGCAGGGCCTGTGTATCTTTTGTGACTGTCTTTGTGATTGTTATAACCCTGCTGGACCCACTTCCCCTTCCCCAGGCTTGGTCCACATTCAGACTTGAGGGTTCTGAATATTGTCCTGTGACCTGGGTTATGCAAACAGTTAACACGCTCGGCTGCTAACTGAGAGGTTGGAGACTCATGCCCACCCAGAGGCACCTCGGAAGATATGCCTGGTGATCTACTTCCAAAAAAATCAGCCATTGTAAACTCTATGGAACGCAGTTCTACTCTGACACATATGGGGTCGCCATGAGTCAGAATCTACTCCGTGGCAGCTGTTTTTTTATGCCCCATAAATAACAACTAGGAGCCCCGGTGGTACAGTGGTTAAAGACACGGTTGCTAACCGGAAGGTTGGTGGCTCGAACCCACCAGTCGCTCCACAGGAGAAAGATGTGGCAGTCTGCTTCTGTAAAGATTTATAGCCTTGGAAACCCTATGGGGCAGTTCTGCTCCGTCCTGTGGGGTCACTATGAGTTGGAATTGACTCGATGGCAACAGGTTTGGGTTTTTTTTAATAACAGCTTGTTTTTTCAGTTACTACGGCCTTTCCTCTCCATTGCTGCATTGCCCCGATTTCTCTGGATTTTAAGACAACCAATGAAGTACTCAGAAATATTGGTTATGGAATGTTCAAACCGACTTCTTCAATGTTCTTACATGTTTGGCCACCTGTGCAGTACAGTTCTACCTCATAAATTCTGCAGGTTAAACAACTAGAGCCTTCTCTCCAGGCCCCTCCGTCTCCCGCAGCTCCACTCAGCTACTCTTGGGGCCTCCTCTTTCCCATTTTCCCTCTCCCCCGACCCCTACTTCATCCCAGAGCCCACACTCCCGGCCCTCCATTCAGTCCCAGCCCCACCAGGGGAGATAGAACCCTAAACAAGGCAGCTTATGCCCTTTGAGAGTTGTTTTATGCCAGAGGTCACTGTAGGACTTTTCCCATGAGAAGGATACACAGTGTGACTTTCAGAGTAAGAGTTTTAGTAAGTTTTGGGGGCATTGGGGTATTTCCCATTCCAGAGATAATTCATAAAAGGAGTCAGTAGCCCATGCAATGCTGTGTCATTTTAACAGTGCTTTGTAAAATAACTTTAGCTCTGAGTTTTGCAGCAGCAAATGCCTTAGAGTCACATCGGAGAATTATGAAGCAATCAAAGTTGGTGCCCAAGCCTTTGAAGCATCCGTTTGAACAGTCAGGATTTATTGAGCATCTCCTGGTGCCAGGCATTGGCTAAAGCAATGGGATGCTTGGGAGCAAGGCCTCCTTCCCAGCCTGCGGAGGAGCTCCCAGCTTCTTAGGGAGAGAGGCATGTGAGCATGGAATCAGAGCTTTACCCAGAGCATCAACAAAATGCTACGGGGACGTGGAGGAGGGGCAATGAATCCCTTAAGGGAGGGGAGGCCATCCCATGGAGGAAGGCACACTGGAGTCTGGCCATGGGGATGAGGGGACTTTGCTCCAGGGAAGAAGAGGATTAGGGTGGGTAAGGAAGGGTGGGACCAATGCTATGAGCTGCTATCACATCCTTCCTTAATAGGAGGCAGAGTGGGCACAGAGAATGGACAAGTGACACTGGACCACCATGCTGTTGTTGTTAGGTGCCATGGAGTCAGTTCCAACTCACAGTGACCCTATGTATTACAGAACGAAACACTGCCCGGTCCTGTACCATCCTCGCAATTATTAAACTTCAGCCCATTGTTGTAGCCACTGTGTCAACCCATCTCGTTGAGGGTCTTCCTCTTATGTGCTGACCCTCTGCCACAATGACCACTATAGCAGAGAGATTCTGCTGTTTATCTTGTTCTTGAGCTGGTTCCTAATAACCAGGATTTAAGGGGTTGTTAATCTGAGCTGCAGGGTGTACTTCAAAGGATCTGGAAACTCCAAAAATCATATCCAGAAGTTTCTATGCATGTACACTTTTCCTTGAGAGACAATTCATAAGATCATTAGATGATGAAGACATCTCTGTCCCTCGAGGACATTTATGTGCTCAGAAGATGCTCCTCTGGACTTTCTGGCTTTGACCCACATCCAGTCACTGGCCCTCTTGTTCCTTTGATGCTTTTTAGTTCTCTGTGTCTCTGGGCTGTGGCCTCCCAACCTAAGGCCCCCTCAGTCTCCCAGGTGAGATGAAGGCCCCAAGCAGGTTGGTGGAGTGGAGGAAGATCAAACAAGCATGTTTGAGCACCGACTCTACCCTCCGTGTCCTTCTGATTCCAACAAGACATGGAACAAAGGTGTCGAGGCCTGGAAGGAAGGTGTGTCCATGTCCTGGCATGAAGCATGTTCTGTGGAAGGGGGTTACAGGAGAGTGGGGAGATGGATCAGAGAACCAAATGGCTGCCACGATCAAGGGGGAGGAGAGCTGGCAGCTAGTGGTCACCCTGGGGGCAGTGCATCAGGTTCGGTAAGTTGGGGGTCCCCAGCACAGTTGGGCCTGGTCTGGACTGTTGGGCCAGGAGGCCCATCAGCCACAGAACACCATGGACGGGGCGCCAAGGAAATGACCAGCTGCTAACCTGGGGCAAACACCTCGTGTACCTGAATTTCTTCCCTTTCATTTGAACATCAAAACCAAAAACCCACTGCCATTGGATCAATTCTGACTCCTAGCAATCTTATAGGACAGAGTAGAACTGCCCCATAGGGTTTTCAAGGCTGTAAATCTTTACAGAATCAAATTGCAACATCTTTTTCCCACAGAGTGGCTGGTGGATTCGAACCGCCAACCTTCCAGTTAGCAGCCAATGGCTTTAACCACTGTGCCACCATGGCTCCCCATTTGAACATGGGAAGGTTAAATTCCCCACAAACATCTTCTTCCAAACAGATCTCAGGCTTACATCCCTAAACTGGCACATGGAGGACACCTAGAGAACTGAGTAGTTATCTAGACTGCATTTCTACCTTTTCAGCATACCCTGCACTGCCAGGGACAAGGAATCCTCTAACCAACTCAGCAAGCTCCCTGTTGACATAAACAAAGCCTGAAGCCCTCACCGCTAAGCCGCAGGGAGTCAGCATGCTCCCTGGTCAGGGCCACCTTCCGCCTCATCTAGAAAGCTAACGTTTTCTTTGAAAATGTCCTCTCTGGCATTCTTTGTACAGTTAGGTTTTTTTTTTTTTTTTTTTTAAATAGGAGAGTTGGAAAAGACTTACTTTGGAAATCAAAGCCCCTGCAAAATAGTAAAAGTCAATGACAGCTTCTCAAAAGACAGTCAAAGGGAAAGAAACAAACAGAACTGAACTGCTGTTTGTTTTGTTGAATATTGTTGATTGTTCTTGCTGATGGCAGGGAAATTATCCTTGAACGTTTATACCGCATTTAAAAAAGGACCATTGGGCATAATAATCTAACATTCTGGAAGCTCCCTTGGCAAAGGGCCATTCTCAAAAAGTTTTCATTCTTCTGTGCGTGAAGCACTGTCTGTTCTTATTAGATCAGCCACAGACAGCCCTGTGTGGTTGGGCAAGCCCATTAAACCTCATTTTGGCCTCAACTCCCATCTATGGAGTCTCGACTTACGTACCTATTGTGCTGGTCAAATGAGATAAAGGGTATCAAAGGGACTTAGTCAAATATCATGTCTTTGCAAACTGAAGGCATCATTGTCATCGTCAGTGGTGACCACTGGGAACAGCTATGCTCCATCCCACTTCATGTCACTTGAGATGATAGTGGCTTCCTTTATGTCACCCCACTGGCCACCAGGTGGACTCAGCTGCCCTAACTTGGTGGCTGAATGTCCCTTTGTTCCTCACTGGCCCTTCCCTCACAAAGCTCCATGCTTGAAATGGGAGAATGACTCTCCTGGCCCTTGGTCAATAGCCTCAGCTTTTAAACTCTCTCCCCGCCCCAGGATTTCATGGCTCACACCTGGAATAGGAGGTAGAAGAGAAGTGGGGTTAAGAGGTGGGGGTGGATAGAGGCTTTCCTTCTCCTGTTGTTGCTACGTGCCGTCCAGTTGGTTCCGACTCATAGTGAGCCTATGTACGACAGAACGAAACACTGCCCAGTCCTGCACCATCCTCACTATGTTTGAGCTCATTGTTGCAGCCACTGTGTCCATTCATCTTGTTGGGGGTCTTCCTCTTTTTCTCTAACCCTCTACTTTACCAAGCATGATGTCCTTCTCCAGGGATTGGTCCCTCCTAATAACGTGTCCAAAGTACATGAGACGAAGTCTCTCCACCGTCACTTCCAAGAAGCATTCTGGCTGTACTTCTTCCAAGACAGACTTGTTCATTCTTCTGGCAGTCCCTGGTATATTCAATATTCTTCGCCAACACCATAATTCAAAGGCATCACTTTTTCTCCAGTCTTCCTTATTCTTTGTCCAGCTTTAGCTTGCATATGAGGAGATCGAAAATATCATGGCTTGGGTCAGGTCCACCTTAGTTCTTAAAGTGACATCTTTGCTTTTTAACACTTTAAAGAGGTGTTTTGCAGCAGATTTGCCCAGTGCAGTGCATCTTTTCTGCTGCTTCCATGGGCATTGATTGTGGATTCAAGTAAAATGAAATCCTTGACAATATCAATCTTTTCTCCATTTATCATGATGTTGCTTATCGGTCTAGTTTTCTCCATTTATCATGATGTTGCTTATCGGTCTAGTTGTGAAGATTTTTTGTTTTCTTTATGTTGAGATGTAATCCATACTGAAGGCTGTAGTTTTTTATCTTCATCAGTAAGTGCTTCAAGTCCTCTCCAGCAAGGAAGGTTGTGTCATCTGCGTATAGCAGATTATTAACGAGTCTTCCTTCAATCCTGATGCCACATTCTTCTTCATATAGTCCAAATTCTTGGATACTTTGCTCAGCATACAGATTGACTAAGTATGCTGAAAGAAGGCAACCCTGACACACACCTTTCTTGATTTTAAACCATGCATTATCCTCTTGCTCTGTTCCAATGACTGCCTCTTGGTCTACGTACAGTAAAGTGTTCTGGAGTTCCCATTCTTTGCAATGTCATCCATAATTTGTTATAATCCACACAGTCGAATGCCTTTGCATAGAGATCCTAGAGATCCCTTATCGCAACCTCGTTTATTCCCCCTTTCATGAGAAAAAGCATTTCCCTCCAAATTCTACCCTCGGGCCTCTTTTCCCTGACTTGGTGTCTCAGGAAGACTCACCTATCTCATTTACTCTGACCTCAGCATTTGTTGATGCTGTTGTTAGCTGCTGTCACATCGGCTCTGACTCATGTTAGCCTTCTATATAACAGAATAAAATGTTGCTTGCACCATCTTCATGATTGTCGGTAGGTCTGAGTCCACTGTTGAGACTATTGTGTCAAACCATCTCATTGAAGGTCTTCCTTGTTTTCACAGACCCTCTACTTTACCAATGATCATGTCCTTTTCTAGTGACTGGTCTTCCCTGATGACGTGTCCAAAGTAAGCAAGCCAAAGTCTCGCCATCTTTGCTTCTAAGGAGCATTGTGGTTGTATGTCTTCTAAGACTGATTTTTTTCTTCCTCTGAGAGTTTGTGGTATATTCAAATATTCTTTGCCAATACCACAATTCAAATGCATCAATTCTTCTTTTTTCATTGTCTAGCTTTTGCATGCATAGGAGGTGAACGAAGACCATAGTTTGGGTCAGGCACACCTTAGGCATCAAAGTGAAAACCTTGTGGATAGCAACAGAACATTGTTTTGTCTCTAAGACACTCTAAATACAACCTCCTAAAGGAGCCCTGGTGGCACAGTGGGTAAGGGCTCAGCTGCTAACAAATTAAGTCAGCAGTTAGAATCCACCAGCTACTCCCTGGAAACCCCATGGGACAGTTCTACTCTGTCTTATCGGGTTGGTATAAGTTGCAATCAACTCTATGGCAATGGGTTTGGTTTTGCATTTTTAATGTACCCACATGTTCCTACAAAGTACCTGGCCTGGAGCAGATTCTCAGCAAATATTTGTGGAATGTATATACCTCCTGGGCTTCCAGATCTTTCATTTCCCTTGCTCACACTGCACTTGTTTTCTTGGGCTCACTCAAACACTTGCTGCTTTTATCCTCCCACCCCTCACCCCCTCCACAAAAAACAAACCCATTGCCATTGGTATTCAAATACCAGCAGGGTCACCCATGGTGGACAGGTTTCAGCTGGGCTTCCAGACTAAGACAGACTAGGAAGAAGGACCAGGTGGTCTACTTCTGAAAAGAGTTAGCCAGTGAAAACCTTATGAGTAGAAGCGGAAGGTTGTCTGATATTGTGCGGAAGATGAGCCCCTCATGTTGGGAGGCATTAAAAGACAACTGGGGAAGAACAGCCCCCTCAAAGTCGAAGAAATGGTCTGTTTCATCTGATTAAGCCACGGCTCACTGAGTTGCCCACAGATAACAACCCCCAGCTAGTGGGGGAATACAACTGGCTGCACACAGGAGACCTGGGTTTGGAATTTGTCTCTGAGTCTGTTTTGCAGGGCCTACCTACAAGCTGTTGGATAAACCAAGGTTTACGTGGGGATTCAGTCATCCAATCAGTACAGCTGCCAAATTTCCACCCTCTAGTCTCATAGCAGGGGCAATTTCTTTTTGCCTTTTTGGTGTCATTTACTAGGGATACCAATGGAACATGTACTTAAGGTCCTCTGTAGAGATACAAGTCCAATTTTCCTGGTTTTGGGAAGTCTGTCTCTAGATGTCCAGCGACAGGCTCTTCTTAATTCTGTTATGATGAATCCAGGTGCTCAGTCCACTAACCTTGACTGCAGTAGGGGTGCGAGGAGAATGTCAAGGGGTCCAGTCCACCTTTCCTGTAGGGTGTTAGACTTCCAGGTTTTGATCAGGACCCAGTCACTGGGCAGGGTGGAATGCAGGGGGACCTCAGGCATTGGTCCAGGGTCTTGAAGATGAGCATATCTGCAGAGAGGGCATAACACATCCAGCAGCGACTGCAATAATTCTTTTAAGAACTGGGTACCTTTTTCATGTAGAGAGCTGGCTCCCAAATCTGGGGGTGTGCCATACGCTCCCGGGGTTTCCATCTCAGGGTTCTTTAGCAAAGGACAGCCATACATCAGCTCAAAGGGACTGATTTTTAATTTGAACCTAGAGGCAGCTCGGGACTGAAGCAGAGCCATGGCGGGGCGGGGGGGACCTTAGTCCCAACTAACTTATTTTCCTGGCAAAGTTTCGCTCTGTGCCTTTTGAGCTGCTGGTTATCGCTTTCGACCTTTCCACTGGATTGGTGTCTCTACGCTGAATGCAGATTCCAACTGATGTCCAAGCTGGTCACCACATCTTGAGTAATTGTTGCAATAAAATGAGGCCCACTGTGGCTTCCAGTGGATCTGGGCAACCCAAACCCTGGAATGATTTCTTCTAGGAGTCTTTTGACTACTGCCGTGGCCTTCTTGGTTCAGCTTGAAAAAGCTTCAGTTCAGCTAGTGAAAGTATCTACAAATACAAGTAAATACTTATAACTTCCAGGCGCTCTGGGCATCTCAGTGAAATCTACCTGCCAGTCCTCTCCAAGTAGTGTTCCCTCTCGCTGGGCCCCGGGAGGTGCAGTGTCACTGTTTTGGGGATTATTCTTGGCACAGGTGACACACTGTTGTATCACTGTCTCAATGGCCTTGTAAATTCTCTGTCCAATCAAATGTCTCTTTACACAGTCATACAGGGCATCATGCCCATGGTGAGCGGACTGGTGGGCTTCCCACAGGACCGGGGTGACTAGAGTCTCGGGAAGGAAAACTTTTCCTTCCGGGGTGTATAACCAGCCCTCTTTCTTTTCTGTGTCACCCCTTTGTTCTGCCACATACCTGTCTTTTTCACTATCGTGTGGTGATTGATCTCATGAGGGCAACGTCAGCAGGGGAAGCAATGGTGCAGTAACATGCCATTTTTAAGACTCAGTCCTCACAGCTCTTTGGCTACAGCTGAATCAAAAAAAGGGTGGTGAATTTTTGAACACTTAGGGAAGCACAGTCCAACAAAATTGCTGTTTTTGCCTGATATTGGGGTCCTCCCACTGAAAGTCAAAAATCTCTTGGCTTTTATGTTCAAGGGGAATACAGAAGAAAGTATGTTTCTGATGTAACACTGTGGACCACTTAAAACCTGGCAACAGCATTGAGAGCAGAGTGTAAGTGTTGGGTATGACAGGGTGGACAGTCACAGTCACCTGG